>NC_133771.1:65126093-65161329 GCF_003597395.2 Chelonoidis abingdonii
ACAAAAGACACAGAGCCAAACATTCCGTCCCTGAGCTTTGAAAAATCCGGTTTTCTGATTGGTCCTCTGGTCAGGCGTTTGGTTCCCTTTGTTAACCCTTTACAGGTGAAAGAAACATTAACCCTTAGCTATCTATTTATGACATGGGTAATCACCCACGAAAGCTCATGCTCCAAAACGTCTGTTAGTCTATAAGGTGCCACAGGATTCTCTGCTGCTATCACTGCAATTGTAGAAATTTTCAGTGTATGTTGGAGAAGCTGCAGGTTCTGGTATTTGGGCAGGAGATACTTGGCACTTCAAGTTGGTACTAACAGCGGAAAAATTTGCAGACAGTCTAATGGTTAGGGCTCTGTTCAGAAGAGATTGTGATGGGTTTCCCCCAGGGTGCCACGTGGAATTGGGGTACCGCTGAGCCCCCTGCCCTGGGCTCTCTTTTACACTGTACTACTGTGACAAGCTGCAAAGCCCTGCGGAGTATAAACCCAAAATTATACTGTTTTGCACGGCACAGGGAACTGTACTGCGTAAGTTCATAAAATTCACCTTCTCCCTCACTGTGGAGAGGAATATGCAACAGCTTTTGTCCTTGAGCTATGATTTGCACACACCGGTGTAGATAAAGCAGAAAAGTTTATTAACTACAGAAGATAAATTTTAAGTGATAGCAAACAAGTCAAAGCAGATTACCTAGCAAATAAACAAAAAAGTAAACTAAACTTAATATACTAAATAGATTGGATATAAATAGCAGTTTCTCACTCTCAGAGGTGATACAAGGAGGGTGCAGATTCTTAAGGGGCAAGCTGCACTTGCTTACAGCTTGGAACACCAGGGGATTCCATTCACAGGCTTAAAAATCCCTTTAGCCTGGGTCCAGCGCTTCCCCCAGTTCAGTCTTTGTTCCTCAAGTGTTTCCAGGAGTCATCTTGTGTGGGGACTGAAGAATACCAGATGATGTCAATCCCTGCCTTATGCATATGGTGGGAATGCTTTGCTTCCAAGCATTGTTCCCCAGATGGGTCTTGGAAAAACACTGACATCTCAAGATGGAGTCTAGAGACATGTGGCCACATCACATGTCTTTGTAGAGTCATAACAGCCATTACTCAGAGGCTTAGTAGTCTCAGGAAGACACCCCAGGTGGGAGATAGGCTTTTCCTAAGGCCATAAGAACGGCCATACTTGGTCAGACCGAAGGTCCATCTAGTCCACTATCCTGTATTTCGACAGTGGCCAATGCCAGGTGCCTCAGAGGGAATGAACAGAACAGATAATCAAGTGATCCATCTCCTGTCACACATGCCTAGCTTCTGGCAAACAGAGGTTAGGGGCAGCTAATAGCCATTGGTGGACCTATCCTCCATGAATTTATCTAGTTCTTTTTGGAACCCTTTTATAGTTTTGGCCTTCAGAACATCCTCTGGCAAAAAGTACCACAGACTGACTGTGTGTTGTGTGAAGAAATACTTCCTTTTGTTTGAAACCTGCTGCCTATTTAATTTTATTTGGTGACCCCTAGTTCTTGTGTTATGAGAGAGTACATAATGCTTCCTTATTTACTTTCTCCACACCAGTTATGATTTTATAGATCTCTATCATATCATCTCTTTCCCCCCCTCCCCACACCCATGACATCTCTTTTCCAATCTGTAAAGTCCCAGTCTTAATCTCTCATCACATCGAAGCCATTCCATACCCCTAATAATTTTTGTTGCCCTCTTCTGAACCTTTTCCAGTTCCAATATATCTTTTTTGAGATGGGGTGACCACATCTACACGTAGTATTCAAGGTGTGGGCATGCAATGGATTTATATAGGGGCAATATAATATTTTCTGTCTTATTATCTATCCCTTTCTTAAAGATTCCCAACATTTTGTTTGCTTTTTTTGACTGCTGCTGTACATTGAGTGAATGTTTTCAGAGAACCATCCACAATGACTCCAAGATCTTTCTTGAGTGGTAACAGCTAATTTAGACCCCTCATTTTATATGTATAGTTGGGATTGTTTTCCAGTGTGCATTACTTTGCATTTATGAACATTGAATTTCATCTGCTATTTTGTTGCCCACTCATTCAGTTTTGAGAGATCTCTTTGTAGCGTTTTGCAGTCTGCCTGGGACTTACAAAACTTATCAAGATAGTTATCATCTGCAGGTTTTGTCACCTCACTTCTTACCCCTTTTCCCAGATCTTTACGAATATATTCAGTAGGACTGGATCCAGTACACCGTTTATTTATCTCTCTCTCCATTCTGAAAACTGACCATTTATTCCTACCCTTTTTTTCCTTTTCTTTAGGAAGGCCCATTGTTTTTTTCCTAATGGCTCATTTCCCTGAATAGGCCCTTCCGAACCCAGCTATCTATAATGAAAGAATCTTGTCTAGTGGAAGCAGCAAAGAGTCCTGTGGCACCTTATAGACTAACAGATGTTTTGGAGCATGAGCTTTCGTGGATGAATCCGACCAAGTGGGTATTCACCCACGAAAGCTCATGCTCCAAAACATCTGTTAGTCTATAAGGTGCCACAGGACTCTTTGCTGCTTTTAAAGATCCAGACTAACAAGGCTACCCTTCTGATACTTGTCTAGTGTGTGTTCCCCAGGTGTAACTACATTTTGAAATACAGATTTATAGTCAGTATTCACAACTTCAGGTATAAAAATGATGCATGCATACAAATAAGATAATCATATTCAGCAAATCATAACCTTTCCAATGATGTCTCAGATGACCTGTCCTGCATAAAATATATTCTAATAATGTCATAATATAATATCACTGTCAAGAATATAGGGTACAGTGTCACAGAGATAATAGGTTTTCCCATAATGATAACTTCAGAATTTTGTTTTTGTTAGGTGGTGTATCAGAAGACATGCATCCCCCTAATTTCTTAAGCCTCCTCATTGTGGAGACGGCCTCAAAAGCAAAGAATAGTTCCTGGCTCTGATTCTCCTCGTATCTTTCGCAGGAAGATGCAGAATAAAAACTGACATGTCTCTTGTCTGCTCTACTACCGCCCCAAGAGTCTTCACAGTGACTATGAAACTGACTAGTCTGGTCAGTTTCATTCTGACTACTCCGCCTATGCTTGTACAGTAGCACTTCAGTTACAAACACCTTGGGAATGGAGGTCGTTTTTATAATACTGAAATGTTCGTAACTGAACAAAACGTTATGTTGTTCTTTCTAAAGCTTATACAGCTTTGAAACTTTCACTATGTAGAAGAAAAATGCTGCTTTCCTTTTATTTATTTTTAGTAGTTCATGTTTAAGCCAGTACTTGTCATGTTTTTTGGTCTCTCTTGCCGCCTGATTGTGTACTTCCAGTTCCAAATGGGATGTGTAGTTGACTGGTCAGTTTGTAACTTTGGTGCTCATAACTTTGAGGTTCTAAGGTGTGTGTATATGTATATACACAAGACTCCTTCCCTTCCTGGTTACCTTCCTGAGAGTCCCCACAATAGTGTACCTCTGTAAGCTCCTTAATGATGAGTGTTGGTCTTAGCAACAGTTTGTATTTCTCTTTCATCCACTGGGCACAGATCATATTGTTGAGAATAAGCTCTTGCCTCAGTGGAGACTTCTGTCCAGTAAAAGTTTACAAGTTACTTCTGTATAGTTTTCAGTACCTGCAAGTATCTTGAAAATGAGTAAAGTGGTTGCAATTCAGTGTCTTGGCATAATATTTTTGATGTGTTCCCATATTTCTAATGTTCAGATATCCTGGGAGGTACCCATTTTCTGCAGGATAATCCCTTTTTCAATATGAATTTCTCTGCTCCTCTGAAAAGGGGTCATTAGGTTGGTTACCTCGGTTTTAGCTTTTTCTAACCTCAACTTTCACTGTAGTTAATAGGTGATAAAGGGCACTCAGGATACCGCAAGATCAGGGCTATAGTTTTATTTATATGTAGTTTCATCCACCACTGGTTCAGATGTAGGAGGGTGTGAGGGAGGGGCCACTGTGGGGAAGCCTGTTGTGTGTGTTGAACCAGTTAATTAGGTGACTAGAAAACTATTGGTTCCTTGATTTACATGCAGTATGGCTTTGCATTCATATAGAAGGTGGTAAAAATGAACTGTGTGATGCTGATGATGACGATGCCATCACACAGTAGATTTAAAAAAAAATGCTCTACTGCATTCTGTTCATCTAGTTCCAGAGCCCAGACACGAAGGGTGCATTGGTTTCTCCTCTTCTTGAAGGGAGTTAGTAGGGAGCCTTTCAGATAGGTCAAAGCAGTAACTATGAAACTACTGAATTATTCTCACTTGTTAGAAGCTAGATGAGCAGCAGAGATTTATTTATCCCCAGTTCTGGAAAGCCTGGGTTGTCAGAGTGTGAATAACTTAGTATGGGGAGGGGCAAGAGATTTATAAAAAAAAAAAAAATTGACAATTACAACTATATCATTCCATCTGTGTCTGCTGCTGTGAGCTTCCATAGCATTTTCCCCACCCTCTGATCAAAATGTATTATGAATGACAGCTAACGAATACTGGGGCTATATAGGGATCAGAGCAGCCAGGTCTGGGCTGGAATGATACAGTTCTTTAGCCATGTTCAGCAACATATACAGCAGTTTGAGAGGAAGTGAAAAACTGTCTTTACTAAATTTAAACTGATGGTTTGTTTAGAGAGTTAATTTTAACTCAGTTAGAATTTTTCAAGATATCAGGGTTCCAACTACTACTACCATGAATGTCCTGGCACTCCATTTAACTATTCTTCAGAAGACAGGCCCATCTACAGCTGGACACAGATTCAGTAACAACTCAGAGGGAGAAGTTTTACCAGCTAAAGAAATCTCATCATCAGTTCCTATAGTTCTTTGTAGGTCTTACTCCTGAGAGAATGCTGCACCAAAAATGTAAAAAGTATGCGCACAATATTTTAAAATTCTGCAAACTTTTTGTCCATAAATAAACGTAGCTCCAGCATGGCAGTGGGGAGCACAGGCCACTGGCTGTATTGAGGTGGGAGATCACCTTGAAGCCCCCACCTCCCCTAGTACAGCAACTCAGCAGTGAGGTTGCACCTGACCCTAGCACAGTGCAAGGGCTGGGCCTGCCCCAGAAACACCCTGGGGCCTTGCCCCTCTGTGCCAGATGCACCAGGTATCGCTGGGCAGACTCAGCTCAGCAGGAACCTAGTGTGGGGGGATCCAAGTGTGGGGTGAGATTTCTGTATAAGGCAATCTGGGTGCAGGCAGCTCGGTGGGAGATCTGGATTCACAGGGGCTTGTTAGGGGGTTCTGGATGCAGGTGATGGTGGTTGGTCTCTGTGAGGGCCCAGTGGGGGGCCTGCTTAACCGGGGAGCTGCTGCTGAGGGGATGCTGCATGCCAGGCTCCTGCTCCCCCTTGCGATTCCCCTATCCCCTTCTCCATCTCCATCCCCCTCCCTCTGCCCTATTCCACTCCCTCCCTTCCCCACTGCTTCATTTCCCCCACCCTCCTTTCCATCATTTCCCCCACCCACCTTATACAGCCCCACTGCGGGCATTCACTGTTCCACAGAAAACACGAAAGGAAGCACAGCTGGCACTAGGACCCAGGATGCTGCATTCGGCTGCAGAGCCCAAGACATAGCCTCCTAGCTGGGCAGCTCTGCATTTGCACAAATGAGTGGGTGGGTGCAAGGCAGTGGCATGTAATCCCCTATGCCCTCCTATGCCTTGCCTCTGTTTGGGGGGCAATACCCTCAAAAAACTGCACCCATGGTTGTCCCTCCCCCCCTTGCGGCTTCCCTTTGTTTCCCTACAGGAAATATGCGCGGGGAGTTGAGGGTTGTTTTCTGCAGGTGTGCAGTCTCCGAGAATCTCCCCAGGAGTAAAGTCTCCCATTCGGTTATTGACCAGACCCAACCCTGCTTAGTTTGTAAAAATCTGATTGGCTAATAATAGAAGATGGAGTGGCTGCCAGCTATCCATTTTTACACAATATCTGCATTTCCAGGAAATTCTTGTCATCTTTACAGCATATTGGGATGAGGTATGGGAAACTGGTAGTGTAAAAGCAAAGATTTGAAACTTAAAAAATTTGCAGTGTGGGAGAACCTCAGTAATAGCACCCCAATGTCGTCATTGCTCTCTCTGTGCTTATAGTTTTGGCTATTCAGCATCACCATTTCCCCCACTCTATCTGGACTCCATTCTCCTACCCTCATTTCAGTTGCATTCAAAGACACCATCCACATGGTCCCCAGAAGTGGAGGAAATGTAAGGCTAATTCTGTGCCCTTACAGAAATGTGCTATGTTAATGAGGATTCTGGGTTTAATAGCTGTAGTATCCTGTAGGAAAGAAGGTCGTAGAATGAAATTTGGGCCAAGTTTGGTAAACTTTAACAGAGTGGGTAACTATCTGAAAATGGTGATTTTTTTTTTTTTTTTCCCCCCCATAAGGAAACAGTTTTAGATAAGTTTATTGTCTTATAACCAGTAAGTGCTTGCCTTTGTAAATACCTTGCAAAGTTATAATTGTTCTCTTGTACCTGAATTCCGGAAGGAAGTTACAGCATTGGCTATCATCATTATGTAACTTCTGAAAGAGATCTGAAATACTGGCCATCGGTATTGTAGTTACTGAGATTATAAAGTGTGCCAAACTGCATGTCATCCTTTTAAAATTTATGCAGCAAAACAGTTCTTTTGATCCTCAATAGCATTTTCCTTTTAAGGGCTTCAGTGGCTGCTGGCTCATTTAAATTCTTAAGTTTTTTTGCTTTAGTTTTTTAAACAGATAAATAGCTCAATAATGTCTCTGTTGCAGGGCAAACTCAGAAAATGAATCTTTTCCAGTCTATAACAAGTGCCTTGGATAATACCTTGTCCAGAGATCCTACTGCAGGTACGCTATAACTGTAATTGTGTGTCTCCATGTACTCTGAAATTAAGTCATTTTAAGATTATCTGAAATGTTTTTTAATAAAATGTAGAAATAAACTGATTCATGTCCTAAATCACTAACAGAATACACCTGTAGGATTAAAAATGTATGAACAGTGTACTGAAAGACTATTTACCACATTGGAATCCAGCCACTGTTCTGTTTCTCCTGCAGCAATTGACTGCATCATTAACATCTAATGTGGGGCAGAGAGTTGCATTGCTTAGCCTGCTTTCTATATGAGTGATGTTCCAAATACATCAGGGGGAAATTCAGGTCCTAGCAGGTAAACTAGTTAGTTCTGAACTTAAAAAAAACCAAAACTACTTCAAATTGAAGAGTACACTTTTAGAACATTTCAGATGTTAGAGATTCTCCCCCACCCCCTCACGCCCCCTGCCTCCAAAATGCATTTACATTTGCATTTTCCTGATTGTAAATGTGCATGGTTGTTGCAATGGTGATCAGAGTCAGATCTCAGCGGTATTTCTGGTTTTTTCCACTTTGCTGCTCTAAATATTTCTGCACACTTGTAACTTAGATATTGATTAAGCAGCTTTCATATAATTCTGCTGTGTACTAGTACCTTTGACTCACCTTGTAGCCCGCCGATTAAAAGCTATATAGAAGTTTCTGTAGTATTTTTGCCTCCAAAATAATGTTGATAGAACTATCTTTATAGATCACATGTTTCTAATTGAATAGAGGAGAACCATTGTAATCTTGATAATTCACAACGGAAAACAGAGTACTGTAGCCAGATTTTTAGAAAGACTGTTCTTGGTCAAGTTATTCAATTTGTGACTGCATGCTAGGGTGAAGCACATCAAATCAGTATTCTAGGAAGCAAGGTGATCATGGTAGAGATTACTAAGGAATGCTCTTCTCCTCCCATCCCCTTCAACACAATTACACAGCCGTTAAAATGTATGATGATTTTTTCGTAGAGCATCAGCACCTCAGGTATTGGCTCTATTGGAGGCAGGCTACTGGACTTGATGGTCCTAACTAAGGGTCTCATGTAGTATGAAAAATCTACGTTAAGCATTCAAATAAGGCTCTGCCTGGATGTGTTCCCTGCCTCTGTACGTATGCTATGATTTGCCTTATTGAATTGCTTAGTTTTGGAAAAGTGAGATGACTCCAGGCACATAAGATTTCTGAAGCATTCTCATGGAATCAGCTCTCTATCTGCAAGCTAACTGTTCCAATGTATTGGAAAATTGCTTTTTCCATGTATCGTCCTGAATTTTGTGGCTGACATCTTAGGGCCCAAGCTTGCAAGGGGTTTTGCACAGGTGGACTCATGCAGAATTCCTTATAGGATCAAGACTTCAGTTGTAGAGCCAAGATCTGAGCTATGAATTTCACCTTACTTTGTATGTTCAGTACTTACATCTTATCTCTGCTGCAAGATTATCCCTAATATTATTTTGTTGCTTTAGATAAGTGGTTGATCCAGTTCCCAATGAAGTGGATGGGAAATCTTTCTATTCTCCTTCTTGGGAGTTAGACTGAGTGGCTAACCTCATGAATCTGTGTATAGCCGGGTTGTAGTCATTGACAGAATATATTCAAAGGATAGGTGTCCACTGATGTGCTCTAGTAGCAGTATGATAGCACTGAGGTCTCCTCCTGTACTAACTGGCACAAAACTAGTAGCCATATTAAATGGGAAGGGCTTTGTAAAGACTCTGACCTCAAGCATACAAACAATAAAATCACAACAGCAACAAACCAAAGCAAGGCAAGCCCCAATGATCAAAACAAATTAACAAGGAAATCTAGGAAGATAGACTGGAGACATACCTCAGTCAATAAGAGCATGCCATCATTAATTTGTTCTTGCATCATTATTGCTATTCTGTTTTGTGAATCCGTCTGGTTATTAACTTGTGCAGTGGTGAATTACCCCACATTTATTTAAAAGCTCTAACATAGATAGAGGGCCAGTGTTTTTTTTTCTGTAAAGATGGTTAATATTTGAGGGAGGAAATTAATGAGCTCTCTGTCCCTTAGGATATGCAAATATTTGGGGAATATTAGCACTGAATAACTTGGCCAGCAGATATGTCACATCTTGTGATGTATTGCAAAAAGCTGCAGATCCTCTAGTTTTATATATTTAATATATAGATGTTTTGTGTTGCTCTTCGAGAAATAATAAAGTAGCCTGGCTTTAAAAATCCTAAAATTTATTTTTAAAAGAGATCAAAGGTTCAACAATCAACCAGTTTAAGGGAAAGGACTGGACTGCTTTTAAAATTTTGGATCCATTTGCTGTCTAATGGCTTTTTGGTGGTTTGTATGGTTCCTACTCCAGATTGCAAAGAGCATAATAATGGTGAGTATTTAAGCTGGCAACTTGCACAGTTATTGGACTACCTTCTTTTCCCTGAAGGCGGTACCTCCAGATCAGGGTGTAGCGCACAGGTGAGACGTTGGGAGAAACTTGCCATTTCATGGATCAATTAACATTTGTGGTGATCAGTTCAGCATTTTTCAGGAGCATTAAAATCACATAGAAATGAAATGGGAAATGAAACCAGTTGAAGTTTACAAACTAGTGGATGAGGAGTCCTTACTTATGACATTTTATTTTTGATTAAAAGGAAAGATCGCATCAGATCTTAAAATTTTTAAAATGGAATGTCTAAATTCAGTGGCTGTTTGGTTAGTGTCACACACGAAACTTCTTGGAATTTTTAAATGACTTTGTAGTAACTTAAGTGCTGTGGTATTACTTAAATATTTTTCTGAAATGTTCCTGCAATAGTTTCTGAAACATAGCTAGAATAGTTTAAACATTCTATTTTGGGCCAGAAAGTGTATTGTTATACTAACTCCTCTTCTTTCTCTTCCTGTGGCTCGCCTTTTGTTTAATGTACTGTTTTTTAAATAGGTAGTGCTGACCTATGAGAGTGTAAGAGAGGTAGGGGAATTTTGATTGCTAATGCACATACTATATGTTGATGAAAAATACAGTACTTTGGGGTCAAATTAACTGTCCTTTTGGGCATGATGAAACATCTAAAATTCAATGCCTTTCATTTTAACTATAATATTTTATTGTTGCGTACGTTGAGTAAAATTGTTTAGAAACCTATTAAAACTTGTTCTTGCTCAATCATGAATGTTGAAACTTAAGTTATTGAATGTAAATGGAAACAGTAAAGTTGAGGTGAGGACTGTGCTAATAGTTTATAAATGGTTAGACTAGAATAAATAGGATTATCATTTTCATACTAGATGAGAGTTTAGTTTTATTTATGAATACAAACAATGTATGACTTTTATTTTGCAGTAATATTTGGTGAAGATGTAGCCTTTGGTGGAGTCTTCAGGTGCACTGTTGGCTTGCGAGACAAATATGGTGAGTTAGCTGCGTCTATACAAGCAATGTTAGATTTAAAATCTTTCCTTTTCCTACTATAGTTTATGATCCTAGATGAGTTTTGTGGGGAAAAACTCATTTACATGATTTTGTCTTAGTTTTGATATAGCTGAAGATTTCTGTTTTGAACAGATTTTATTATTTTGTTAATAAAGAATTTCCAAATTAGGCATTAAACTTATGAGGCAAAGTTCATAACTTAAATTTTATTTCCAACTAATAGGCTTGCAAACAATTTTTTTTTGGTTTTTACAAGAATTCCAAGTTGTAGTATCTCTTAAGATCAGATAAGTAGTATTTATCTTTACTAACAACTAGTAACCTGTGGTCATTCATACCAACTGTATTACTTCATTTTCTTTGTGGAAGCAATGTGCATTTCTGGATCCTGTGTATAATTGACCAGGAACTGAGTTTTGGGACCTATATTCAATTTGGTTTTAACACTTTTCCCCGTTGCCCCTAAGTATACCACTTTCTCATGTGGTTTAGCTAGCCGGTGTTAGAACCATAACTGAGCTGTTTTTAAAACAGGATTCTTTTACTCCATTTTTTCTGGCCCTGTGTATAAGGAGCCTCAAAAATGTTAGTTACCCTGTCCACAAATTAACCAGAGCAGTCATATTTTTTTTTTTTTAACCTACTAGATATGAAAAGCCTAACTTTAGAAACTGTATGGAAAATAAGGTGTTACTTGTACCACATCACTCAGTTCTTGGAGAATCTCATGAAGCTTGGCTTAGTAATGAGGGAAGATGCAAGGAAGTTTATTTAAAACACCTGGGAATCTTAACTGTTACTTCCTCTCGTGGGATCATTGTTGTGCTGTCTGAGCATCTCTTCAGTGGCAGATTCTCAAGAATCCTATTGTCCCATTGTATTTCTGAGTCCAGATTCTTATAACTGATTCTGTCTTTCAGTTGCCTAGGGGAAAGGTCAGAATTCTCCTTGAATTATGCTGGTGTAATTCTGACTGCAGTGGAGTAGTCCTGATTCGTGTGTCGTAGCTCTTTGTTAGACTCTGTTCTTCTGGTTAATGGCATTTTCTGAGAAAATGCCAAGAAGTACTTTCTGAATTTCTGCTTCACAGTTGAAATAGCTCTCCTCTGTTTACCCGTTGAATGTATGGTTTTTAACTTAGCTTTTGTGGTTCTAATAAAAATACTATCAGTGTAAAATTAATGTCAGTGTTTCATGTACTATATGCTGGGTAATATCTACAGCTACTTGCATGGTGGTTAACAGTAATACTGGATAAGATAGTATGCATCAGTGATAGCCTTAAGCACGCAAGGGAGACCATGTCTACAGTGCCCTGCAGTTCAGACTACGAGGTGTGTGAATTACAGCAAGCTCTGAAGCGCTGCGCTGTAACTCCCTTGTGTGGATGCTGTGGGCTGAACAGAAAGGTACCTAGTTCAGAATATTGACTACTTTAATGCGAACTAGGTACCCTTTCATTTGCACACACAGTGTTGACATAGGGAGTTACAGCACAGCATTCTGGTGTTGTGTAATTTACCCCCCTGTAGTTCAAACTGTGGGGCAGTGTAGACAAGCCCTAAGCCTGTCTGACTCAACTATGCATATCTTCTTTCTATGCCTCGCCCTCTCTTACTGTAAATTCAAATAAGCTACTGGTTTATCTTTTATCTGGAACTTTGTTCATGGTAGGCACATTTAAAAATCATAGCTACAGAAATCTAACACCATAATTTTTTGTATACTAATATCTGCGTCAGAATAAAGTCTCTGTGACATTACGGTTGGTTGCTGTGAAAATTAACACTAGATTTCAACAGGAAAATAAGCAGCAGGAGCAGATGGGTTCTCAAGCAAATATCCTGTTTCTATGCAAATGTCCCTAGTAGTAAAGGAGAAGGAAAAGCAAATACAAGTTGTATTACCAGGAGACTGTTTACGCAGTATATTGTGTATGCGAAACATAAAAAAAGGCCTTATTGATATTCTTATCAATGAGAGCCAAAGGGATCTTTTAAATGTTTGTTGTTGAAGGTTTTTTCCACTTATCAGCAAAACAGCAATAAGCAAATGTTAACAAATGATCTTGTATCATACCAATGTATTGGTGTGAAATGTGAGGGTGTTTTTATTTTCCCTGACAGGAAAGTCCTCCTTTCTTATTTTGTGTTTTGTTTTGTTTAATTCCCCCCCCCCCACCTCCCAGTATATAATCAAGAGACCTAGATGGCAGTCTGTCTCTGAGGAGTAGTGCTCCAAGAGCAAGTTGGTAGTTCCTTTTTATTTAAATGCAGGGAGCAAGATCTAAATACCAATTCATATTCATGTAGGCAAAATTTAGTCTATTAATGGCTCAGTACTACACAGATGTTACTCAGTATCAAGACTCTGGTGCACAGAAGTTGGGGAGAAAGTATTTTAAAATAGAGATTTCTTCTGTGAGTGAATCAAAATTGACTGTGTGCTATGAAAGCCATTTAAACCCTGTGTGGATCTTATGCTTATCTCAGGAAGAGGGTGGCAAGAGAGAAAATAAAACCCTAATTTTAAATCAGGTCAGCTCTTAAAATGTCTAGTTATGAGACTACATATAATTAAATACTTTAGCTTAGAATTTAAATGCACAGAAGTTAGTAAATAGAAGTGTTTTTTAGTGTCTGGATTAAACCTACGCTAACTATTCAGAGTCCCTTTTTGGCAGACCCAACTATGTATTGGTATTAGCACGTGAATCTGCAACACATCTTTTTTGCCACTTCTCAACAGTAAAGGTGTTGCTCTGGGACTCCTGAGATGTATGTATGGATGCCTTTATAGCGATCAGAGTAGAAAAGGTCATGCATGCCATTTTCCGCTCTTTGTCCTGCCATTGGATGGCCTATTCTGTTCTTTCTCTCTTTCATAAATGTGCTTTGGCATGGGAGTCAATTGTATGGCCCACAGCCTGTGTCAGGCCCATCTGGTGTATGAGTCCTGCATGACATGTTCAGACTGCAGAATCTCAGCTTCTTAAAATAAAATTCTAGCTCTCATGGTTGAGAACTTCCCAAATGAACAGAGTAAAAAGACAATATGTTTTCCTGAGTCTATATGGCTGTGGCTTTGAGAGGTGTGATCTCCCATGCCTCCTATTAATCTAATCAAAGTATGAAGTAAATGACACTTTGTCAACATTAACTATTATATTGCTGATAATTTTAGCATGTAGATTGGGGAAAGGAGTGAGAAGTCTAGAGGTGGGAGAGGAGGATTATTGTAGGGAAGAAAATGCAGAAGGAAGAAGAAAGTAGAAACAGGAAAGACAGAAATAGACAATGGAGAGTAGGGGGAGGCAAGAGAAACAAAGAATAGTTGGGTAGGTGAGGGGCTTATTCCCACTGAATGTGACAATGAAGTAATTAAATAGTGATGAAAATTTTTAGTTACTAGTAAAGGCCAAATTCTGTCCTGTTCCTCGAAATCTTCGTGCTGACATTAGTGAGTTTTGCTGTGAATGTAAGGGGGTGTAGAGTCCTAAAGCT
This sequence comes from Chelonoidis abingdonii, assembly GCF_003597395.2. Taxonomy (NCBI): domain Eukaryota; kingdom Metazoa; phylum Chordata; order Testudines; family Testudinidae; genus Chelonoidis; species Chelonoidis abingdonii. The sequence goes on from NC_133771.1 coordinate 65,139,889, forward strand.
GTATTCCAGTCAATGGACTATAACTAAAAGTGGAATTAGGCTTCTTTACTGAGTAAATTTGACGTGCTATCCTATAGGAAATCCCCAGCATTTTCCTAGCTAAACAACTGTAGTGGCAGGTTTTAAGTGGCTGCTCCTTTTGTACTGATCAGTTGCTAAGACTTATTAGCTACCATGCTAGGTTTATGCTGAGCACCTGCAGTTAGCTCATAGAAAACTTGCTGGGTGGAGGGTCAAGAGTATTTTCTCTGCTCTCACTGTGGGTGTGTGACGAGTGTTAATTGCCCCTTCAAAGATCCATAACTGCTTGGAAGAAGGATGGCAGTGCTCCATATTACATGGCTCCTGAAGACATTGCTGGGCTGGAACAGTAGTATAGTGTGATACTGTCTTTTTAAAATTAGTCCTGTGTAATCACCAGAGGGCCTCCCATTGTGAGGGGTATCACATGATGTAGACACACTTGAGGTCTGCATGCTCAGCGTCTGTAGGAGCCATCTTGTTTTGTCTCCGATAAAGAGAGTTGTGGTTTAAACTTTATATCCCTGGTCTTACTCTGGTTCCTGAAATACAGCAGCTGCGGTAGAATCATGAAGAAGGTGCTCTGACGTCTGACCACGCTAGAAAGCATGACAGGAACAACCAAACTGGCAACTCTTTCCCACGAGTCCAGTGGGAAGGACATTGGATCACCAGGGTTCCTCTTGTCCATTCCTGCGTATTGGAGAGACTTTGAACATTCTCAGTCGAGTGTGGTAATCTTCATTGATCCTGGGCTGAGGTTTGCAAAAGTAATAAACAGGATTCTCACCTTTTTTTTTTTAAAAAATTCTTAGGGGGAAGGGGGGAAATTGTATCCTTAAGTTTAATACACTATGGAGTTCAACTATATCTCCTAGGGACTGTGGCAGTCATTCCGTATTGTTTATGAAAATATGCTTATGATATGAATGACATAACTGAGATCTACTTTATGCAAGATGCAGGGCCGGCTCCAGGCACCAGCTGACCAAGCACGTGCAACTTGGGGCAGGGCGGCACTCAGGTTTTTTATTTTTTTTAATTTTTTTGTCGAGGCAGCACTGAAGGGTTTTGTTTTTTTGTTTCGGCAGCGCGGTGCTTGGAGGGGGGTTGGGGATTGGCGTGGCGCTCGGGGGGGCGGGGTTTTGGGCAGCATGGTGCTCGGAGGGGGTGGGGTTTCGGCGGCACAGTGGGACGGCGCTCTTCTTCTTCGCCTGGGGCGGCAAAAAAGCTAGAACTGGCCCTGGCAAGATGGCTCATGTAAGATATCATGGGAAAGGTTATGATTTACTGAATGTGATTATCCAATTTGTATGCCTGTATCTTTTCTGTTTCTGAAGTTAAGAATATTGACTGTATTTGTATTTCAATTGTGATACTTTGGATGACACGCACTGCTAACACTTCAGGTACAACAATGGAAAAGCCAGACAGGGCAGCTGGCCCATCAGCAAGGACAATGAACTGCAAAAAGCTTGGCCTTCCTTGCACCATACTGCCACTGACTCATGGACACTGGGATCCTACAGAGTCAGGTGGCCTTGTCACTAAAACATTACCTAGGAGGTCTTGTAATTTTACACTGGAAGGGTAGGAGTGTCAAGTTTGGGAAACCAAAGTATTCCTGTTTTATGTAAATCCTACTTAAGGGTTGGGAAGAAGGCAAACAGGACTCCTCTTCTCTGTGGCTTGTCTATTCAAGAAGAAAAACTGAAGGCAGGGGGAGTCCAGACTGAGACGAGGGTCCAGTCTGAAAAGGAATATAACTAGAACTCTGAACCACAGAAACTTTGCAACCTGCCTGCGACAATATTTAGGGTGAGAAATACTATTTGTAACCAGTTTCTTTAGTGAAAATAGCTTAGTTTGTGTTTGGAATACTAAGCAGATGAAATCAGCTTTGTTTTGTTCTGTTACCCCTTTTACCACTTATCTGCCTTTTTATAGTTAATAAAATTTATTTTGTTTATTAAACCCAGTTCCTGTCATTTCTAATGGGTAGGGGGCGGGGAAGTGTGCATACCTCTCTCCACATTAAGGGAGGGAGCGAATTTCATAATATATCTTCATGTGTGCACTCCAAGGGACGTGGACATCTGAGTGCTGGAGCAAGTCCCTGAAGCTGAGTCTTCCCAGAGCTGTTCTGCAGCTGGGTGTGGCCCTGCTTGTGTGCGCGCGCGCGTGTGTGTGTGTGTGTGTCTGTGTGTGTGTTAGAGGAGGTTTCAAGAGACTGGCTCAGCAAGACAGGTTAAAGGGGGCCCATGCTGGCAGAACAAATAGACTCAGTGGTATCTCAACATGTCAGGTGGCTTCCCAGGGGGTCCAGCCTGTCACAGGGACAGTCTTAATTGAAATGTGGCATTAAGAAATGTGGCAAAAAATGCAAATTTTGTCCATGTTCAGTGTGGTCTCGAAAATGAGTGTTTAGGTACACGTTACTGTAAGTACATCATGCGTTTATTTTCCCAGATGGGTGTGTATCCAGACTTTCTAATATGTGTCTAATCAGATAAATATAGGCAGCTGTATTTCAAAATATGTGCATAGCTGTGTGTTTGTATTTGGATAATTAGGTTCATTAAAGCTATATCACTGTAGAAAATGATGCACTATTTTCATTGTTACAATTTCTCAGGTTTTATCACAGTTGGCAAAGCATGTAATCTTCGTTGACTAACTGCATTCCTGGGAGGAGGGATGGTCTAGTGGGTAGCGTACTACACTGTGATGTTGGAGACCTAAATTCAATTTCTGACTCTGCCACTGCCTTCCTGCATTACTTTAGAAAGGGTGAATTTGTCCATACTTTCATTCCCCATCTGTAAATTGGAGATCACAATTAATCCCTCTCCTGTCTATTTGGATAGATGTTTGTAGGTACTGTCTTTTACTATGTTTGTACAGTGCTTAACCTAGTTGGGGACCTGAATTACAGTGGAGTTCTTGAGCAGCACTATAATATAAACGTCTACAAACTGAAGTCTATAAATAGCCTCTTTGGAACACAAACATCTGAACAATATCCTTTAAATTGTGTATGTGATTCTTCCTGGGGGGCACCCTGGATAGTGAAGCATCTCACTACGCCTGCCCTTACTGTGCAAAAGATTTGTCTGTCAGTGCCCAGATAACACACACACTCCCCTCCCAACCTATGAAGGAACTGCTGTTCTTCTGCAGGTTAGCCATAGGCAAGCTCCAGTCTCTGAGCCCTTTAAGCATTGCCCTGGAATAATCAGCTGCTGTTCTCTGGGATACTCACAGAATTCACAGATCCGCTGTTCTCTGGGATACTCACAGAATTCACAGATCCACTGTTCTCAAAGGAACAGGACAACTTAGGTTACCAGGATCGCTGCTCTGCTTAGCTCATGGCACTTAGATTTGTTCATAGTGAAAACAAGTATAAACTGAGGCCTGGTCTACACTGGAAGGGAGGGGGAGAATGCGTATATGTCGACTTCCGCTACGCTCTTAGGTTGACTTAGCTCACATCCTCATGGAGCAGGGTCGACTGCTGCCGCTCACCAGTCGACTCCACTTCTGCCTCTCGCCATGGTGGAGTACAGGAGTTGATGGCAGACGATCTGGGATCGATTTATCATGTCTACACTAGACACGATAAATTGATCCCTGATTGCTCACTACCTGCCAAATTGGCAGGCAGTGTAGATGTACCCTTAGATATTCTTCCATCTTAAAGATTAGCACACCCAAAATCTTTTCCCCAGCTTATAACAGCCAGGCTCGCTGTCACTCTGTGTTAATAAGACAAGCATGCTGGCTGCTGGTCCCCTAGGTGAAGGATACCATATGTCTCTCTGCAGTCTCCTGATATATTAGACTAATTATTTTATCTTAGTCATAAACAAGACCTGCCCCCTGCTCTGTTCCTTTTCTGGAGATTTTGCAATCCCTTGTTGACTTCACAGTCTTGATTAGCTGGTAGCTCTGTGTGCAAGTAGATTTCCCTTGTAAGACCGTCATGGTCAGCCAGGGAGGCAAGTTTCTTTTGCCTGAACAGAATCTGTTTATCACCTTCTAGTTACCTGTCGTAACTTTACATACCTTAAGAACAGTTTTCAGTGTAGATATTAACTTTTAAAATGACTATATGATGACCAGTGGGCTATGGGATATCAATAGAGACTTTGCATGCTGCCCTTTGGCTAACTATTATACAAACATCAGACCCAGGGGATCCCTATGCACCCCTTATTTCCTCTACCAGTTGTTATCAGTGTGTCCTTAGGTCTCAGTATACACCAGCTTTTTGTGATTTATATTCCATGTAAATAGTTAAACTATGGCCACGTCTAGACTACGCGCCGTATCGGCGTGTTAAAATCGATTGCTCTGGGATCGATATATCGCGTCTAATCTAGACGGGATATATCGATCCCTGAGCGTGCTTATATCGATTCCGGAACTCCACCAACCCCAACGGAGTTCCGGAATCGACATGGCGAGCCGCGGACATTGATCCCGCGCATTGAAGACGGGTGAGTAAATCGATTTTAGATATTCGACTTCAGCTACGTTATTCACGTAGCTGAAATTGCGTATCTAAAATCGATTTTATCCCGTAGTGTAGACCAGCCCTAAGAGCTGAATGGCATAGATCTACCTCACTGGACATGACATATGAGTAAAGAAAACAAGATTTGGCCCTAAATTTTAAGATACTTAAAAATTTGAGTTTTCTCTTTTTTTAAATAAAATAAAAGACATTTTTGTTTCAGCTGCCCCCATTGTGTTGCCTAATCATAGTGGACAAGTAAATGGAAGAGAAGAGCAAATCAGTGGTAGGCAGATATAAGAACAGTGTTGCAGACTTAACTAAAAATGAAATTGCTTTTGTTGACCTGTGGTTTTGAAGCTGAGAAATACTAACTTTGAATTCATACCAGCCAGTATATAGACAAGTCTTTTCTTTTGTACAGTTTTGTCCCAAAAATCTCATTTGTGAAAGAAACTCGTTTCTCTGCATGACATTCCACAATAGGAAATTTCTGATGAATCTCCATTACACACAAACTGATATCCATGCTATGAATGTACCTCTACATTTTGTGTTAAAGGATGTAAGACTTGAACCATCAGTATCTCCACAGATAGTTGGCATCTTTATAAATACTGTTTGACAAAGGAAAATTTGGAAATGTCACTAATGAAATTACTAAGCAATAATGCATTTGACTCATTTTTATAGGATTGAACTTCTTTAGTAGAATATCTTCTCCAAAATGTGTCCTAGGTTTTTAAATTAGATTATTGTAGATAAATTGTTAATTATGGAAGCAATGTTTGAATACTACCACATTTAGATTGAAACTGAGTGTGTGTATAACAATACAATTTGTGTATAATCGATCCTTGCTAATTGCTGGATATTAAACAAAATGATTAATACACTCCTGAAAGGTGATCGGATACAACAATGATGAGGGCAATATGGGAAACTATGTGGAATGGAATTCACTCTGGTGCCTAGATATCTTTTTACAAATTACTGAATTTTGCTAGCTAATAAGCCTACACTCGAGTATTTTTGCTAACAAGTTGCTCATAGCTATCTTTTGGACAATTATAATGAGTGCTGTGTCATCTCTGAATTGGCATACTTGCGCTTTAACCATAAAAAGGAGGTTGTAGAAATGACAGGTTCTTAATGTTTTGATACTCTTTCTTGTACCAGGCACTTCATCCTTAGATATATGGTGCACATCATGTCTTTCAAAAGACATAACCATACTGCACTAGTTTGTTTACAGAAAGTTGTTTTTTAGTCCCTTAGACACCCTCTTATTTCCCATCCCATCAAGGAATGGGGAGAAGATAAATACCATGTTATACTTAAACTGCAAACCACCAGATAACACTCTAAAGTGTCTCAGTTTTTAGATCTAACTGTATCTGAAAATAACAAAACAAGTTTTTATTGGTTTCCAAGTAAAGCTACAACAAAAATGTGAGGAAATTTGTTTTCTAACTTGATGAAAATAGACAAATCCTGCCATTTTGTCTTTTCCACTCATTGAAATACTTTGCATACTTCCCCTGTCTGTCTTTCTTATTCTTACATTTTTCCTACATGTAAAATTATTTGTCTCATCATTTGCTGTCTTGTCATCCCACCTTTTTTAGCTAATGATGGTGAGTGTGGGAGGATCTTCCAGTGATAAGACCAATCCAGAAGAATAGTCTGCCTGGAGTTTAAATTGGGGGTATCTGTTGCAAGTAATATTTTTCAAGGGGGTGCAGGGCATTCTAGGTCCTGCCCCAAAGCCCCATCCCAGCAAGCCCTCTGCTTCCATCCACAGTTGGCACCATCTTTCAATGTTTTTTGTACTGCGCGCTCGGTCTTCCCTTTCAGTCACATTTGGCAGTCAAGTTATTCCTTAAGATCCAAAATGACAGTGAGGACTCTGATGATATTGACTCGAGTAACGCATTCGACACAAGCATGCTTGTGAATGCCACAAGCAATCTCACCACCGTGGAACAGCACTTCTGGGCTCAGGAAACAAGCAATGAGTGGTGGGATCACATAGTCATGAAGTTCTTCCTAATATCTAACCTAAATCTCCCTCGTTGCAGATTAAGCCCATTACTACTTTTCTTGCCTTCAGTAGACATGGAGAACAATTGGTCACCATCCTCTTCATAACAGCCCTTTAATGTATTTGAAGACTGTTATCAAATCCTGCCCCTGGTTTTCTTTTCTCAAGATAAACATGCCCAGGTGTTTCCTTAACTTTACCTCATAGGTCAGGTTTTCTAAACCTTTCATAATTTTTTAGCTCTTCTCTGGACTGTCTCCAGTTTGTGCACATCTTTCCTAAACTGTAGTACTAAGAATTGGACCCAGTAGTCCCTCTGAGTCCTCATCAGTGCTGAGTAGAATGGGACAAATGCCTCCTGTGTCTGATATATTTCTGTTAATACACTCCAGAACAATGGTAGTCTTTGTAACTGCATCATGTTGACTTTCTCAGTTTGTGATCCAAACCCTCAGATTCTTTTCAGTAGTAGTTGCACTTTTGATTTTTCCTTTCCAAGTGAAGTACTTTGCAGTTGTCTTCATTGAATTTCATCTTGTTGAATTTAAATCAGTTCTCAAATTTGTCAAGGTCATCTTGAACTCTAATCCTGTCTTCCAAAGTGCTTGCAACCCTTTCCAGCTTGGTGTCATCCACGAATTTTATAAGCATACTCTCCACTCCATTATCTGAGTCATTGATGAAAGTTTTAAAACAGTATTGGTCCAAGGACTGACCTCTCCACTAGATAGGGTTTTCCAGTTTGACAACAAACCATTGATAAGACTTCAAGTACAGTCTTTCAACCAGTTTTGTACTCACCATATAGTAACTTCATCCAGACAGCATATTCCTAGTTTGCTTATAAGTATGTCATGTGGCACTGTGTCAAAAGCCTTACTAAAATCAAAATATAGCACATCTCTTGCTTCACCGGTATTCAGTAGGCCAGTAACCCTGTCAAAGAAGAAAATTAGGTTGGTTTGGTATGATTGTTCTTGACCAATCCAAGCTGGCTATTCCTTATCAACCTTAATTTGTTCCTGTATCTTTCTAGGTATCAAAGTTGGTCTGACAAGTCTAATTCCTGGGGTCCTCTCTCTCCCTTTTTAGATACAGGTACTAGGTTTGCACTTCTGCAGTCCTCTGGAGACTCGCCTGTTCTCAGTGGTTCTGAGATTGCTTCAGTTTGTTCCTTAAGAGCTCTAGGATGAATTTCATCAGGCCCTGCCTGTTAGAGATATTCAAACTTATCTAAATATTCTTTACCCTGTCCTTTCCCAATTTTTCATGTGTGTTCCTTTCTCCTTGTTAATATTAACTGAGTATTGGTCGCCATTAACCCTTTTTAGTGAAGATTGAAGCAAGAAATATTAAACACCTCATCCTTCTTGATATCAGTTGTTAGGTCTCCTTCCCCCACTGAGTAGAAGACCTACACTTTCCTTCATCTTTCTCTTGCTGCTAATGTATTTAAAGCAGTGGCTCTCAACCTTTCCAGACTACTGTACCCCTTTCAGGAGTCTGTTTTGTCTTGCATACCCCCAAGTTTCACCTCATTTAAAAACTACTTGCTTACTTCTGTATTCTTATCTGTTTTTTTTGTATCACAGCAGACTATTACTGAAAAATGCTTTTTACTTACTTTTACCATATAATTATAAAGTAAATCAACTGGAATATAAATGTTGTACTCACATTTCAGTATATAGTATATGGAGCAATATAAACATTTTTTTTGTTTGTATGAAATTTTAGTTTGTACTAACTTCACTAATGCTTTTTATGTAGCCTGTGGTAAAACTAGGCAAATGTCTAGATGAGTTGATGTACCACCTGGAAGATGTCCGAGTACCACCAGTAGTATGCATATCCCTGGTTGAGAACCACTGATTTAAAGACCCTCTTCTTATTTTATATCCCTTGCTAGGTGTAACTCATTTTGTGCCATAGCTTTTCTGATTTTTGCCTCTACATACTTGTTGTTTTGTACTTCTCCTTAGCAATTTGTCCATGATTCCACTTTTTGTTGGATTCCTTTTTGATTTTCCGTCCTTTAAGGAAAAGGAGCCTCCTTTTGAAGGAGTCATATTACTATTACTATTATTGTGATTTTTCCTTCACATTGGGATGGTTTGTAGTTGTACCTTCTTAGTTTCTCGTGTAAATGATACTATCAGCTCTCCTGAACTTCTTTTCCCTTTAGCTTTTCTTCCCATATGTCCTTACCTATCAGTTCTGAGTTTTAGTCTGCCTTTTTTGGTGTCCGTTGTCAGTATTCTGTTGCTCTCACGCCTTCCTTTCCTTAGAATCATGGATTTTATCAGATCATGATCACTTTCACTCAAACTGCCTTCCGCCTTCAGACTGACTACCAATTTCTCCCTTTTGTTCAGAATCCAGTCTAAAATGGCTGTCCCTTGGTTACGTCGTCCACTTTCTAAAACAAAAAGCTGTGCCCAATACATTCCAAGAACTTATTGGAAACTGTTTGTTTTTTACCATATTATTTTTCCAACAAGTATCTGGATAGTTAGTCTCTCATTACTGTCAGGCCTTATTTTGAATATCTCTGGTATTCTAGAAATTCCTCATCCATCTTCTGTTTCTGAGTTGGTGGTATAGCAGACCCCTTAGCATGACATCCCTATTTCTTTTTATCCCTTTTATCGTTACCAAGAAACTTTCAGGTGGTATGCCTCTCACCTTCTTCTGGACCTCAGAACAAGTGTATATATTCTTGCTGTAATGCAACACTTCCTGCCTTTCTTTCCTGAACAAGCTATACTCCTCTTCCAATATAACAGTCACAAGACTTATCCCACTAAGTCTCTGATGTCAGTTAAGTCCTACTTTAGCTAATGTACTAATTGTCATACTGTCTGGAGCAGCTCACAACTGAGTGCCTATCTCAGGACAGAATGTCAGAAAACAAAGGCACACACCCCAGACTAATGGTATATTTTGTAAGTAGATTTCACTAAGCCAGTAATAAATGTGAACTCCTGGATCGCTTTACTAGTCTTACACTGGAGCCACAGATGCTCCCTTTAGCCTCTCCAGTCTATATTGCCACCCAGACACACTGAATTTTGTGATAAAAGGATACTTAAACATAAAATCGCACTAATCAGGTTTATCTCAGTCCCGAGAGCGCAGTCATTTATCCCAGATCAATTAGTACTCTGGGTCTTGCATCAAAGATCAGGCTGGCAGTCAGGCCTATAATAAACTATTAGCTTATTAGCTAAGAGAAGGAAACGAGTTAATGAGTGGGTTAAAGTAGTTAAAATATATGTTCAAGTGAGTCTATAACTACCAGTGGTGGCAGAGATGTAGTAATCTGCCAATTTCCCAAAAGTCTTTCAGAGCTATCTAGGTTAACCTTGAGGATTTCCATCTTCTTGTTTACTCATTTTGTCCTGTTAGAATCCAAACAGTCCAGAGATAAAGGATCTTTGAATCCATATTTATTGTATCTTCATACAAAAAGCAAGCTGACCGTGTCTCTAAGCGCATGGGCTTTTCCTTTTGAGGGTGAGTGAGGCGTGCACTTAGACTTTTGATCTCCAGCTATATATATATAATGGCCACTTGCTTTGAAATTTAGCACTTTCTGTTAGTCTTTAAGTCCTTCATTAGCATTTCACAAGATTTCTTTGGTAATTTTAGTTACAAGGGTATTTACTGTCTAAATATTTGCTATTACATTATCACAGGAACAGATGATTGAAAACATACAACTAACATTCCACTAATTTTCATAAAGTTTAAATGTCTGAATACATACTTTACTTTGATCTACAGTTGTGAATTTTCCTGAATATACTCTAGCACGACCTAGTCGGCCAGCGTCATACCCCCAACACAAAAATTGTATGCGAAGGGGAGTCACTGACCCTCCTGAATACACCTCAGGGTTTTCCTATGCTTTATAAGGCATCAGCCACTTCATTCTCCTTTCCCTGGATACAAATTTATTTCCATATCAAATTCCTGTAAGGTTAAACTCCAATGAAGTAATCTAGAATTGGTGCCCATGTCAAAGGGGCATGATCACTTAAAACAATAAGTTTTTAATAAAATAAGGTTCAAGTTGCATAAGAGCCCAGACCATGGCATAGCATTCTTTCTTAATGGCCGCATAATCTTGTTCAGTGGGGATGAGTTTTTGCTTAACTAGGCAATAGGATTGCCTCTCTGTGCTGCCCCCCTCCCCTCCACTCCATCCTGTGTTAGAAACATCAGTACACAGCACAAATGGTTAGCTGAAATCAGGGTTGACCAAAACAGGTTCTTTAGACAATGCTTCTTTTAGGTTCTGGAAGCCTTTCTCACAAGCTGCTTTCCATACCACCTGGCCTGGTTTTCCATACTACTGGCCACCCTGTGTTCTAGGTAAGTAGGGTGACCAGATAGCAAGTATGAAAAATTCAAGACAGTGTATGGAGGTAATATGCACCTATATAAGAAAAATCCCTAAATATCAGGACTGTCCCTATAAAATTGGGACATCTGGTCATCCTACAAGTATGATACCTCTGCAGCCCCCCATCTTGCGCTTGGAGACCTTGACAGTGAGGTTGACTACTCTCAGCCTTTGTAATGCAATTCACTCATGGTTTTGCCAGGAGTTATTGAAAATAGCCAAGTCAATCATCCATGTTGGCACTGGCAAATGTTTGTAACACCTGCAACACCTCATTAACAGGCTGCTGAAGAGTAGTTCCTGAATTTATTAATCCAAAAGCCATAAATTCATATAGTCCAGATTCCACTACAAAAGCAGATTCCCTCCCCCCCTCCCCCCCCCACGGCTATCAGCACCTAAGGGAATTTGCCAGTACCCAGAAAGCAGATCCAATGTGCTTATGAATTTTGTGCCCCGTAAGTCCTCTATTTGGGGTACAGGGTATGGGACAGGCTGCTGAGCTTGAATTGATTTGTAAATTAGATACCATTAACTCTGGCTTGATAGAGACTGGGAATGGCTGAGTCATTACACTACTTGAATCTGTTTCCTTATGATAACTATCCTTACACCTCTTGTCAACTGTCTGAAATTGACCATCTTGATTATCATTACAGAAACTTTTTTTCCTGGTGATAAGAGGTCATCTTAATCAGCCTCCTAGAGCCTAGTATGGCATCTTGTGTGTGTGTGTGTGTGTGTGTGTGTGTGTGTGTGTGTGTGTGTGTATATATATATAATATACACTCTTCTTATGTTCCAATCTATGCATCCGATGAAGTGGGCTGGAGCCCACGAAAGCTTATGTTCAAATACATTTGATAGTCTCTAAGGTGCCACAAGTACTCTTGTTCATTTTTATTTAGTTTTCTGTAATCTACACACAATCTCCTGGTTTTGTATTTTTAGGTACCATTACAGTAGCAGAGGCTTTTTGATATAGGCCTTGTCTACACTGCCACTTTTTATAGCATTAAAACTTTCTCACTCAGGGATGTGAAAAAGCACTCCCCTGAGTGCTGCAAGTTTCAGCGCTGTAAAGTGGTAGTGTAGACAGTGTGCCAGTGCTGGGATCTACTCCCCTCACGGGGGTGGCTTGCATTTTATTTTATTTTATTTTAAAACAGCACTGGGAGAGAGCTCTCAGCTGGTGCTGCGACTACACAGCCGCGTAAAAGTGCTGCCAGAGCAGCGCTTTAATGTTGCCAGTGAAGACACACCCTGTGTGATTACCTTCTTTTCAAGCATACTTCCCTCCCCCTCCTGGAATTGTTTCTGCATTTCCCCTTTAGCCTGGTATGCTCTGCCAAGAAGAGAGTGGGGCCCCAAGGTTTGAATGGAATGCGCAATCTTGTCAGTTAAACCTGGCTGGTTGGAAACTACCTGTTTGTTTGTGGTGCTTTAAAAGGGTGAACATTTCCTACTTTTGGATTGAGTTTAAACCTTCCCCAAACTCAGTGCTTTCCAGATAGGGTGACCAGACAGCAAATGTGAAAAATCGGGACAGAGGGTGGGAGGTAATAAGAGCCTACATAAGAAAAAGACCCAAACATCGGGACTGTCCCTGTAAAATCGGGACATCTGATCACCCTATTTCCAGAGGAGTTTCTCCCCTGCAGTCTTTGACCAAATCAATTAAAGAGATGGATAATTTTTTCCTCATCACAAAGTATGTTTACTGCCATCTTCCTTTCATGGTAAACTTTTAATCTATAGATATGCACTGTGTGCACAGCTCCTCTGCCATTGGGCGTCCTTACATTATATGTTACTTCAGGGTTCGGCAACCTTTCAGAAGTGATGTGCCAAGTCTTCATTTATTCACTCTAATTTACAGTTTTGTATGCCAGTAATACATTTTGATGTTTTTAGAAGGTCTTTCTGCAAGTCTATAATATATAACTAAACTATTGTATGTAAAGTAAATAAGGTTTTTAAAATGTTTAAGAAGCTTCATTTAAAATTAAATTAAAATACAGAGCCCCCCGGACCAGTGGTCAGGACCCAGGAAGGGTGAATGCCACTGAAAATCAGCTCACGTGCCGCCTTTGGTACACATGCCATAGGTTGCCTACCCTCATGTTACTTCATTCACTCTTTCAGTCACCTCTGAAGGTCCTTCCCAATAATCCTTTGTTTTTCCTCAGAGGAATCAGCATTTACACCAGATCACCAATGGCATAATGAAGATAGATCACTTGATATTCGTACCAAATTTTGAGTTTCCTGACTTTTCTTAAGGTTCTGTTGGACTAAATCCTGTTTCCTTAGTATTGCCCTTTCAAGATCCTCAAATCAGATCTAGGGGTCCCCTCACCTGCCTTCCATACTGGAGATAAAAGGGGGGCAACACTTCTGTATGCATATGAAAGGTAAGGAAGTAATAGGTCTCAGTCATTTTCACAGTAGGAGACGTACATTCTTAGCATAGCTTTTATAGTTCCATTAAATCTTTCCATGAGCCCATACCTTTCTAGGTGATAAGGAGCAGCCTTTATATGCTTCACTCCACGTAATTCCTGTAACCTTTTAAAGACTTCAGACATGAAGTTTACACCATGGTCTGATAAGATTTCTGTTGGAAACCTACTCTGCTGAAAAGGTGAATAAAGCTGAAGCCACTGATTCAACTTCAATATTAAACAAGGCTGTGGCTTCAGGATACCTAGTGGCAGAGTTTACCACCACAAGTATATGTCTCTTTCCATTCCTGGAAGGTTTAATGAGAGATCCCACACTATCTATAGCCACTCTGGCAAATGGCTCTTTAATAATGAGAAAAGGCTGCAGTGGCGCTTTGCAATGTCCGTTTAATCCCATATGCTTCTGACAAGTCACAACATTTACAATAATCTTACTGTCTCAAACACGTGAGGCCACTAGAAATCCTGTTGCAGTCTGTCAGTTTTTTCCCCCTACTCCTGACTGTCCTACAAATGGGCAGTCATGGGCTATCTGGAGCAATTCTCTCCTGTATCTTTCAAGTACAACTAACAACTTGCAAATCTTACCCGGGTACCTCTTCTTACCTGTAGGAGCTTCCCTAGAGAAAAACCCTGCTTAAAAAATTCTACCTTTTTCCTTCCCCAGCTGGTGCATCATTTGGAGCTGCAATCCTCTCTTCTTTCCAAGAAGTATCAGCTTGCTGAGCAGTCACAAACTCCTTTTGTGTTCACTTCAGCCCAGAGCAGCCTCTGGTACAACAGAAGAATTTTCTAGTTCCTCCACAAAAGGCAAAGTGCTGTCCTCCTCAGAAAAAGGACTTGAGGCCATTTCCTCCCCTTCCCAGACTTGCTTGCTGGCCACCACGGACAAAAAAGGTGAATCAGATCCGCACTTCCCCTAGGTCCTGATTATAACATTAACATGCTTAGACATGGCTAAAAATAAAATGTTTTCTATTAAAATATCAGTTGGAAGCAAATTCCTGATGCCAACCACATGATCACCTGTAAAATCTTCCCACATAAGGTGCACTTTAGCTAGAGGCACAGTCACAGAAAATTCAACCAAAGCTAAAATATTTAGACTTTTGCCAGGAAGTCTGCCCTCTTCCCTTACCAAACTTCCTTTAACCAAAGTGACTTGTGGTGCGGTCTCTGTCCATTCTGTACATTCAATGCCATTCACTCTTAATAAATTCTTAGTCCTAATATACTTTGAGGTCATTCTCCTCCCTTTCAGTTTCCTCAAGGAAATCAAGGTGGTAGCATTAGCACTCACGGTGGGGGTTGTGGATGCAGATTGTGGGGTGACCTTAAGGTTTGGACAATTTTGGTATTATGTGGCCTGGAGCTACACAGTGGTGGCAGACTACCTGCTTTCTCTTAACCATTCTTTTAAAACTGATCTCATAACATGCACCAACAATACTTGAATTTCCCATACATGCTGTCCTGATTATAGGGCTAGCTGCATCTCTGTTCCCTCTCTGAGTATACCCCCTCAGAAGTCAGCCTTCTTGCCTTTATCTCTGAGGCAGAATCAGTTGAGTCTCCCACTCTTTGATCAGGTCTGGAGCTACAGTACCTTGTGTATCGACCATGCTTAACCAGCATGTCCCACTGGTGCCAAACCAATCAGTATTCACTTTGAGAATCTGTGACCAGTGGTGAATATAGTAACCAGACAGCTTTCTTAAATCAAACTATTGTTTAATCTTAACAGGAGGAATAAAGCATTTGGAAAGGATTTTTAAAACAACCAGCCTGCACACGTCTGTCTGACCTAAAGACTTGCCATCCACCAATGGAAACCTAGGAAGGCCTAATTTCTTCAGATACATCACCAGGTCCTGGGTGGCAGCCTGACTGAGTTTGACAGCAGTTCCCTTGGGTTTTGTCTACACAAATACTTTCTTCACTGCATGCTGCGGTGTGAATCTACCCTACGCTAGCCGGCTGTGCACTAAGTGTTTCTGTAAACCCTGCTGATGCCGCACAGATACTTGGGCCTAGCCTACATTGGGGGCGGGGGAGATCGATTTAAGACATGCAACTTCAGCTACGAGAATAGCGTAGCTGAAGTCAACGCATCTTAGATTGACTTTCCTCCCAGCGTGGGATCGACGGCCGCGGCTCCCCTGTCGACTCCATTTCCGGCGTGTAGTGTGGATGTACCCTTCATGTGCAGCAGACGAGAATGCTGGCATGCTGCAAACTAAGTGTTCATGTACGTGAGCCCTTAGAAATGGACTCTGTCCCTCTATCCAGCTAGTGTTCCTGTGTCTTCTCAGTTCTTGGGCATTTTAGCCCTGCTAGCCCAAAACTAGTTTCGTGGGATTAGGAGGAGGTTGAACCACTCAGGGCCAGTGGCTCTTCCACTGTCCTGTAGCAACGCGCAGTTGTTTGCTGGGAGATGTCTTATTTCAAGTAATTCTTTCACTGCCTTGCGTGTTTCTCCAAAACATTGATTTACCTCTGTATAGTTATACAGTAAACATCCCAGTAATCAGGTCATTGTACCATATTTATGATGTATTATAGAGCAGGCACACTTCCACCACGTGTGCTTTAATCTCTCTCAGTATAGATTACAAATAAAAAGTGTACCTTTGATTCTAAGAATACATTTTTTTCCCATAATGAATGGAATAGTGACACGTTTTTCCTTTATCACTTCATCGATACCTTTGAAAATCTATTAAGGTACAGGCTTGTCACAGGATGATAGAAAAGTTGTACCAGCAAAATTTAAGTTTTTGTCTCTTGCTTTATAAAGGTGTCTCTGCTTGCTAATCAGTAATTATGAATGGAGAGCAAAACAAGAAAACAAAAGCTGATGTCTGTAAATTAAGAAAGTATTTAATAGAATGCTTAAGAAACTTAAAAACACCCCTCAGACTGGTAAATATAATAATTCCTAAACACACACAGTATTTTACAGGAGTGAAATATTTGCAAAAAAGAATATGGAAAAGAATAAATTCTTCTCACTTTGATGCATGTTTCTGAACAAATCTGAAAAACAGAACTAGTTTTTTTTTTTAATTTCAAAGCTCTATTCAAATCTGTTTTCATGAAATAGGAAATAACTGCTTTAAAAGAGAAAAACCTCCAAACAATGCTAAGGGAATAAAGTTGACATCTTAACATTTGCTAAATTATGTTTATTTACATTAGAGGGTTCCCAGGAGGCTGGTCCTGTCAGTGGGCCAAGAGAAGTCCAGACAGATTGCGGAGAATTCAATCTTAATTACAGACAGCTGTTGAGGCAAGTACCTTTTTTCATTTGGTAGACCAGAGGTGGCCAACCTGAACCTGAGAAGGAGGCAGAATTTACCAGGGTACATTGCCAAAGAGACACAGTAACATGTCAGCAACTCCCCATCAGCTCCCCTCCCCTTGCTCCCAGCACCTCCCACCCACTGGCAGCCCCCCCGATCAGTGCCTTTCCCTTTCTCCCCACACCTCTTGATCAGGTGTTTGGTAGCGTGCAGGAGGCTTAGGAGGGGGAGGAGTGAGGGCATGGTAGGCTGCGGGAAGAGCGTGGGAAAGGGTGGAGTGGGGGCAGGGCCTGTGGCAGAGCTAGGGTTTGAGCAGTGAGCACCCTCTGGCACATTGGAAAGTTGGCACCTGTAACTCCATCCCCGGAGACGATGCCTATACAAGGAGCCGCACATTAACTTCTGGAGAGCCGCATGTGCCTCCGGAGCCACAGGTTGGCCACCCCTGGGGTAGACCATGGTGACTAGATGTTTTAAAGATTAGAACCTGGTAGGCTCCTATTTTTCATTTTGGGATTTAATTTGTGCCTATATAAATCAGTGAAAATGAGTAAGGAACCTAATCTGTCAGCAGTAATTTTCAGTGTTTTTTTCCAAACAAAAGGAAACAAAATTTTCTTGGTATTGAACATAGCATGGTAATAGTATGCAGCAGCAATCTGTATAGTTAAAGATTCGTAAAGGTTTCCATTCAGACACTTTTTTTCCATCCCATCTTTTATTGTTCATAATTGCAATTTTTTTTTAAACTAAAATATTCAAGCCTTTGATTCTGCCTGCAGGTGACTGTCCTGAAAGTTGTGTGTGTGAGTGACAGATTTAATAATACTTGATAAAGAAGTCTGGGAGGGTGGGTTTAGAAAAAGACTTCATGGAAAAAAGGAAAAGTTTTTATTTATTTATTATGAACAGCTTGACGAGTGAAATGACATGGTCTAAAAAGTTGAGATTTGGCATGAAAGTAACCCATATTGAATAGAAGTACCTCTGAGTCGGGGCTCTGAAGGTATGTTGATTTTAACACTGGAACAAATCAACATACCCTCAGAGCCCTGACCAGGGTTATTCTATCTACTACCCAAGATCCACAAACCCGGAAATCCTGGATGCCCCATCATCTCGGGCATTGGCACTCTCACTGAAGGACTGTCTGGATATGTGGACTCTCTACTCAGACCCTATGCCACCAGCACTCCCAGCTATCTCCATGCAGACACTGATTTTCCTGAGGAACTGCATGCATGGTCACCTCCCAGAAAACACCATCCTAGCCCCATGGATGTAGAGACTCTCTACACAAACATCACATACAGAATGGAATACAAGCTGTCAGGAACAGTATCCCTGTGATGATGCCACAGCACACACTGGCTGCTGAGCTCTGTGCCTTTATACTCCACAACAACTTCTAATTTGATGACAATATGTATGTCCAGATCTCATGGCACTGCCTATGGGCACTGCCTGGCGCCACAATAGCCTAATACCCGCACGCTCGCACCAGCTACACTGAACATACGCTTCCGTCCAAGCCCTCACCGGCCTCACCGCCCTTTTCCTTCGCCTGATCTCTCTCTGGGACGGCCGGCCGGCCCTGTTCGTTTTCACGCACACGCCCTGGCCTTCCCTCGGCGGTCCTTTCACCGGTGCACTGTGTGTCTCCTCGCCCCCTCCAGAGAGCACCACACCTCTTTCTGTCTTGGTCGTCTTGTTCCGCCTGCGGTCCTGCTTGATTCTTGCGGCGCACACACACACCCACACACCACCTCAACACGACAGAGCACAGGGTCGCGGCTGTCCGGTTGGCGCGGCCCGGCCTGTTTATGCCGTCCTTCCGGGATTACATCCATGCTCCCTGGTGTGGCCAGTTTGGGTTGTCGGTTATGAGCATGTTGTGTGGGTAAGGGAATGTCCGCAGTATTGTGTTACTCCCTCGCCTCCGCCTGCCTGCCGGCCTCCTCCCTCGAGGGGGGTTTACAAGATCGCAAGTTTGTGATACAATTCAAGAGTTGCAACGCTGCTTGTAGTGGTGTACGGGATCCTCTGCTCAGCCTGTGTTAGGTCTAGGGGTAAACATCACCCCTCAACACAACGCGCTACAGGAACCCTTGCCTTCTGCTCGCTTTGCGTTCGATTGTTCTATGGGCTTATTTGCGTACACCTCTTCACCGCTCCCTTGCGAAAGGCATTTCTTACCTCTCAAGCTGGATCAGCAGGCCGGCATTTCCCTCTCTTTGAGATAAAGAATTGAATGTGTGTGCGCACAACTGGGGAAAGAGGGAAAGCTTTTTTGGTTCTGCACCAGACAACTGGCTCCCTGAACTGGCCGTTAGCGAGAGATGGAAGCAGAGGAGGAAGGAATGAATTACCACTAAACCTCGTCTCAAGTTCACTTCAGTATAAGGGAGTTAATCAGCTGAAGGGCATCACAGTGCTCTCTCTTACCCCAGGGGGCTGGCACTCTGCTCTTTTCTTAGGACTGGCTCTTCTTACAGAGACGGCCAGTCAGGGTCGGTCTACACTGCTTAAAACCCAACGGCTGCTCCAGGCCAAGCTGACTCAAGCTCGCGGGGCTAAGGGGTCATTTAATCGAGTGCAGACATTTCAGGCGCAAAGCGACTGAGCTCTGGGATCTGCCACCTCACAGGGTCTTAAGTCCAGGCTCGCCGCCAGCCACCCAGATGTCTAGCTGCAATAACACAGACCCTTAGCCCAAGGCCCACATGAGCCAGCTGCGGGTTTTTAATCAGCAGTGGTAGACATACCCAATTACCCCTCAGTGCTCCTAAATCCGGCTCTCACTGACGTCAACAGTGAGGCATTCTTGGGAATCTTATCCAGCTATCTAAACTGCTGTTGTAGAGTCAGTAAGGGAAGCTGCAGTAGACGCTCAGCAAGGTATCAGTGGCAACCCAATCGTTCTGATGGATTTGTCTCTCTTCCTGTTTAGCTTTAACTAAAAACATTCACCAGGTAATTTCTCCATGTCAGTCCCTGCACTGTATCGTTGGTTCTAAGTCATAATTCCTTCCTGAATTTTCACTCTCAAAACACTGAGCGAGAGGGGTGGGTTGGGCTTACAGCCGCCGAATTGCGCATTGTCTCCATCCAGGAATTAGAAAACCGTAATTTTCAAATTCAGGTTCTGGTGACACTCAGTATCGCTGTCCTTCCTGACCTTAAACTCTCCGAGTCTAGGAGAAACCTCAAGTTCAGATCACATTCATCGCCATCTGCTAAATAACCAGTGCTCTCCCCTGTAGCAACTGGGCCTGCACGAAGGTTCAGTTCTGGCGAGCCTTTGAGCTAACAGAGCAGGGTTTTAGAGCTGGGTTAGCTACACTGAAATTAATAGCGCTGCCAAGTGGATGTGGTCGCATCAGGCGCCAGCGCTGGGAAAGAGCCATCCAAGTGTGCTGCACATATTTGGTTTGACTCACAATCCTCTAGCAGGTAGTAAGCTCCAGTGCTGGGAGCTGTGCTCCAGCGCTGCGGCAACTGTGTACAGCGTTGAGGCTTACAGCGGCTGTATTTTGCAGCGCCCAGAGGGGGTGTTTTTTTTCAGTACAATATCCACAACCGTGAGCGCGAAAGTTGGCAAGCCTGTAACGTGCCAATGTAGCACGGCTCCATCAGGCAGTAAGTTTTCAGATGTCGATTCACAGGTCGCCTGTTCCTCCAACTCCGAACCTCGTCAGTGCTACTGCTTCAGGGCTATAAATCGGGTCTTCATACATGTGTATAGTGAACTGATATAGTAGTCAAGCAGTGATACATGTGATTCAGGTCTTTTATTCAAATGACTTCAGGGACATTGCTGAGTGTTTTCCTATTCTTTATCATGTAGTTAATCAGTATTAGATCTTAGAGTTAGGCAGAAATAATGGGTTTTTCTGCTGAGTAAGATTTTTGCTTGATGTAAAACATAAGTCTCCACGAGAAATGATGTTTCATTCAATATATCATATAACACACATCCCTCTCTCCGAAATGCTACCCTATAGGCCAAATTTTGGTATCCAGCAAGATTATTGTTTTTCAAATAAAATTTTTCTCCGCGAATAGCAATTTACTTTATTCTTTCTGTGAAAAAAATAGGTTTTGTTCTTATAAAACACTTTATTTGTATCTCTGAAGAATAGTTTGGGATGGCAAATGTTGATGTGACTCGGGATCCAGACATTTTCTCCAATATTATCTATAGCTCACCCCCAATCAGCTGTTTTGCCTTAAGGCTTTTGGAAAATGGGATTTAGGGCCTGAGTCTCTAGTTGTGCATTGGATAAGGTTTACTTTGGTGAGATCACAAGCTCTTCAAAATGGCTGAGATCATCTCTAACAGCTAGAAACAGATCTTGATTGTAAACTGTATAACCCTGAAACAACCTTTTTAGCAGCTCTAAAAGCTGCGACCCCATTCGTTAGTTTGTTAAATTCATTTTGGAACAGTCTTGAACAAATACAAGAAGGATTCCCAGCCCACTGTTTGCTGCTTTTAGTCTTTCTTTGATGGGGGCTTCTGAATAAAATTCACTATGAAAAGATCATCATCTCTGGCTGATTTTGTTTGATCTCTTTTGTATGCGTATTAAATGCTTGGTAATTGATTAATCATTAATATGGATCGAAACACGAAGAGGTACTAGCATCAATAACTAGGCTGGTATTTAATCTCAAACCCT
>NC_133771.1:65163375-65201367 GCF_003597395.2 Chelonoidis abingdonii
TGTCACTCTCATATTTGAGGTAGGCAGGTGAAGCGTTAGGGGGTCTTTTGCCCAAGGACCCCTACCGGAAAGTTGGGTACCAACCAGGATTTGAACCCCGGTCTCTCGTATCAAAGGGCGGTCTCCCGTATCAAAGGGCGGCGCTCTTAACCACTACGCTATCCAGTCGCTATATATAAAAACCTACCCCTGGAAATTTCCACTACATGCATCTGACGAAGTGGGTATTCACCCATGAAAGCTCATGCTCCAAAAGGTCTGTTAGTCTATAAGGTGCCACAGGATTCTCTGCTGCTTTGACTGGTCTTGCTGCACAATTAGAAGTTTTGTAGCAGTGAGGATAATTAAACATTGGAACAGTTTACCAGGGGAGATTGTGGATTCGCCATCACTTGGAGTCTTTAAAATGAGATTCAATATCTTTCTAAAAGACATGTTCTAATCCAGTGTCTGGGGAAAATTCTCTGGCCAGTGTGTGCAAAAGGACAATGTAGATAGTCGTAATGATCTGTTCTGGCCTTTGGATGTATGAAATGTACTGAAGGTTTACATGGACAGAGGCTATGAACTGTCAGGAACCCTGGGTCAGTCCCTGCAGAGCTTGTAGCATGCACAGTGATTGAGAAAGGAAAAGGTAGGGGCTGCAGCACACCTTACAGGGTTTGCAGGCCAGCGTTCTGCTCTTCTCTACCCTAGGACTCCATGGTAGATTAAATTCCAACCAGATATTTATAATTGACTTGTCTAAAATCTAGCTGAAGCTTCACTTGTTTAACTTTGCTCCCGAGTTGGGTGAAATAATCCATATTGTGCAATCTGCGCACAGCCACTTCTACAATGGAAGATAGCAGCTTTTAAACTGTGCAGATCTACAGCACACAATGATTCAGGGCAGAAAATGAAACAGTCTTTCTCCAAGGAAACAAAATGGAGTTTTTAGGTGAAGTAGATTTTAAATTCTCCATTTGAATTTATCCAGCACTCGGGGGGCTAATTACAAGACTGCTGTATAAAGTGATAGCAATTTAAAAACTGTAATTGGTCAGTCTTTGGTTTTAAGTTTCACGTGTAAGGTAGTTTTTCTTGCAGCACAGTACCCTCTAAGGTAAAGCACTGGTTCAGTACTGACTCAGAGGGAAGAAACTCCATGCTAAATCACTGACTCAGCTGCTTACAGCACTTGGGTCTTCTTTGAAAATCTCAGATTAAAGCAGCACCAAGCCTGATGCTGCTTAGCTTGTGAAAACAGAAAAGGTTAGATCCTCAGGTGATATGACTGCACTGCTGCATAGAGAGGATTTGATGTGTGAATGTCTTGCTTCCAGCATAAATTTAAAAAATAGCAGAGAGAACCATTATATCACTAGTGATTAAAGACTTAAACATTTACAGGTTTTGTTCTGTTTGTTTTCAGCAAACGGAGACATAAATAAATAGAAGGAGCGTGTGTGTACAGTCACAACAGTTATAATGCCATGAAAGCTTTTCTGCCTTGGGGGGGACAATGTCATGAGTAAAAGATTCTGTTAAAATGGCTGTTATATTCTCCTTTGGGTGGGGGGCAGCATTAATCATTTATGGGTACTGAGGTATAATGTGTTGTCATCCTCTTTTAAAGGTTATAAGGAAATTTCTGTTAGGCTGAGCTTTCTCTCGTCCACGTATAAAAATTGAGGTATATAGTCTGGTAAGGGACCCAGTAGTTGGTTTAAAAAATAATTACATTTAATCATCTGGCTTTTTTTTTCTGTAATATCTTCAAACTCTTGAGGGTTACTTCATTAAATACTTCTTCTAGATGAACCTGTTTACTTGTTTGACATATATGCCTAGCCCTGTTTACAAGTGATTGGGGAGGGGGAATTACCAATTTTCATGCAGCTTTATTTGTGATATTGTTTCCTTCACTTCTTGGAAAAGGGCACCAACCTGTTCAGGTGGCTGAAGCTAGGGCTGTTTTATAAAGCTAGGCAGGTTAATTGAAATTGACAGCACCATAATGCCTTCCTCAGAGGCCAACGCACATGGTTTCAGATAATGTAGGGATACTGTTTTCACCTATAGCCAAGAGTCAGCTTGAGGAATTTGTATGCCTTTGTTTTGAGCTGTTTGGTTGACGCAGGCAAGAGGAACAGATATCCTTTAGGAAACCTCTCATTTCCATATAAATGAACAAAGATATAAAAAGGCAGAGTGTCTGTAGCTTTTCGGTCTACTTGACTTTAAATTTCAGTTGTTGAGTAAATGGCTCACAAGGGGCAATGAAGATAACTAACAGTCTTTTGCCAAAATGACGCGCCCCTCTGCCCCTTTCATCTTTCAAACATTTATAAACTAAAGAATCTGTAAATTTAACAGATTTTAATAGTGGGGTGTCCCTTCTGGATATTTCTCATGTAGTTAGATGCAAATGGAAAATTACAACAATATGTGGCTCTGGGGATTAGGTTTGATATTGTAGGTGTTTAAATCTTAATGCTGTTTTACTATGAAATAAAATTTTTTATTTAGTGAAAATGAATCTCTCATGCCATTTTAAAGGATAATTTTCATTATAGTTCAACTATGATCTTTCCCAATGTGTTGTCCTGTGAATTATTTTAGACTATAATCTCTATTCCATTCCCCAAATCATAAATGAGATATTAAAGATATTCAGAATGGAGTCCAATGAGACCCCTACCTGGTGACCAATCCCAGCTTGATACTGAATAATTATTTTTGATTGGTTTTTGTTTTGCTAGCAACTTGAGGACTCGTATACCAAAGCCTCATTAAATCCATATTTCTCAGACTATGTGAAATATACTATATCAAATCTTTAATATACCAAAATGACCACACCGCTTTTTTTCCCCGCTTACCTTCTCTATAAATGAATGAAATTAGGTCAGTTTGGTATGATTTGTGTGTGACTGTCTCTGTAGTTTTACTTTTGTCCATTTAGATACTGTCAAATCAGCTATTTAAATGTTTTGTTTCTCATACATAGAAGTAAAACAATGGTTTATAATTCTCTGGGTCAATCCCTTGTCTTTCTCCATATTAATTATTACATTAGCCCTTTTCCAGCCCTTTGGGACTTAACTCGTTCATCATAAATGCTCCAAAAATATTTGACTTGTTTTTATCCATTAAGCGTGGAGTGCATGCTTTCCATAGTAATAAGTCAAAATACATAATTACGTGCCCGTAGTATGTAATGTACACTTCAGTAATTCTGGATACTATATAGTGAGGCTTTAAATCTGCATTTCATTATGTTAATGCACCTTAAAATTGCATAAAAATTCATGCAGGGAACAGATACAGGGAATTGATGATTTTGGTTTGGATACATTATCTCCCCCCCCACACTTTTTTTTTTAAACAGTATAGTGAGACTTTCATTGGTCTTGCTACTTTGAACCATTCAGGTTACCTAGGTACTTTCCAATGTGTTCCTTTCTGAACATGCCTTATAATCTGACATCTCCCTTTTCCCACTCTCAGTGATTTTTTTCATAAAGTATTCTGTTACTATTATCTGTAGCGTTGCTGACATTTTGCTCTTTTCTCCCTTTATTGCAACCCAAAGACGTGTTTACACCCCTAAAAATGTGAATACAAGGGTATGAGCTTGATGTAGAACCTTTTTTCCCTTGCTCCCTCTCTTGACCAGATCTTACCCTTGTGTATTCAGAAAGCCTCTGACAAGGCCCCTCACCAAAGGCTCTTAAGCGAAGTAAGCAATCCTGGGGTAAGAGGGAAGGTACTTTCATGCATTAGTAATGGATTACAAGACCGAAAACAAGGGGTAGGAATAAATGGTCCATTTTCAGAATGGAGAGAAGTAAACAGTGGTGTCCAGTATGGATTTGCACCGGAACCAGTGCTGTTCAACATATTCATGAATGATCGGGAAAAAGGGGTAAACAGTGGCAAAATTTGCAGACAATAACTTTCCTGAGTAATTTTGTAAATGTAAAGCAGATGGCAAGGAGTTAGAAAGGATCTCACAAAACTGGGTAACTGGGCAACAAAATAGCAGATGAAACAGATAAATGCAAGTTAATGCACATTTGAAAACATAATCCCAATTACACATACAAAATGATGGCATCTAAATTAGCTGTTACCATTCAAGGAATAGATCTTAGGGTCATTGTGGATAGTTCTCTGAAAATATCTGCTCAATAGGCAGTGGCCATAGCTGCTGGAACTAAGGATGATGGGGGTGCTACTGCACCCCTTGGCTTTAGCAGTGATTTCCATCATTTACAGGATATCGTTTGAGTCAGTGGCTCTCAGGATCCCAACTGTACAAATTGTTCCAGCACCTTGGCAGTGGCAGTCAAAAAAGCTAACAAAGTTAGGAAAGGCATAGGTTTTAAAACAGTAAATATCAGAATGCTACTCTGTAAATACATGGTATGCCCACATCTTGAACACTGTGTGCAGTTCTGGTCATCCTCTTAAAAAAATACATTAGAATTGGAAAAGGTACAGAGAAGGGCAACAATGATTCGGGGTATGAAACAGCTTCCATATGTGGAGAGATGAGAGAGACTGACTTTTCAGCTTGTAAAAGAAACTACTAAGGGGAGAATATGATAGAGGTCTATAAAATCATGAATGGTGTGGAGAAAGTGAATAAGGAAGTGCAAGAATGAGAGGTCGCCCAAAGAAATTAATAGGCAGCAGATTTAAAACAAACATATGGAAGCACTTCTTTGCACAATGCATAGTCAGCCTGTGGAAGTTCTTGCCAGGGAATGATGATAAGGCCCAAACTATAACCGAGTTCAGAAAATAATTAGATTAGTTCACAGAGGGTAGGTCCATCAATGGCTATTAGCCGAGATGGTCAGGGATGCAACCCCATGCTTTGGGTGTCCCTAGACTCTGACTGTCAGAAGATCGGAGTGGATGACAAGATGGATCAGTTGAAATTGCCCTGTTATGTTCATTCCCTCTGAAGCACCTGGCATTGGCCATTGTTGGAAGGCCAGATAGTGTGCTAGATGGACCATTGTTCTGAGCCGGTATGGGTGTTCTTATGACATTTCAGACAAGTATGATCCAGCCACCCACCATCTCTCTGCTGTGTTACTCAAATTGTTTTTTTCATGTATTAAGCTTTCTAGATCTTCCTGCTAACTTGACATATTTCTTGTGCTCATCTGATAAAGAAATATCTCAGATTTGTTTTAATGCTACTCCTACCTCTTATAACCTGTGTTATCTCCTTGGTGCTAATTGTATTTCTCAATGCAGTTAAGATTTTTGCTTCCTAATCCTCAATTTGGTGATTAATTATTTTCAGTGCCTTAGCGGGAGGAGCCTGACTCAAATGGAATAATCACACTGGGTAAATGAGGAATGCGATATGACTAAACTTTTTTTTTTTTTTTTTATTCTGCTTATTGGAATGTCCTAGTGTTTGCTGTTACCTTTGAATTATAAATGAGAGAGAAAAAGTTATTAATCAACAGGGAGTCTTTGTGATGTGCTGCGATTATTTTGGAAAAAGAATAAAAGTTCAAATAAAATAAGCAAATCAATGCTAAGTACATAGGTCTACAAATAACCTTGTAAGAAATAGGGAAAGCGTAGTGGCTTGAAAATGTTAATGTATTTTAAAACTTTTAGAAATTGCTCAGTGAAAGAGGAGGAAAATGCTAATCACCTCATTTATGGTCTGAAATCAACTGGAATTATAGGTGTCTAGCTCCTTTTAAGATCCCTTATGGCAGGAGTAGTTATCCCTCTGGTTTAATCTCATGACAAGAACCTTTTCATTAAAAAAAAAATAAGGGTATTGTGAGGAAAGCATAAGTAGTAGAGAGATGCCTACTCCAAACCCCAGAATCTGAATATCTTCTAGTTCTGAAGTTCAGATGTGGCTGGTGTTTGGATGATGTGATTGTAAGGACAATGTAAATGGTGAGACCAAATGTTGCAGAATGGGCCCTTCTCTGTCAAACTGATTCCTACAAATGAAAGCCACAGACTTTTCCAGTGAAGAACATCAGATTTCTTTAAAAATATAATTGAAAGATAACTAAATTGTTTTAATCAGTCAAGGCAAAATATCAAAGCAGTTCACAGATTTTCACATTGGTTTGATTACAATTCATAATTTTACTGGAAACAAAACAAAAAAACAATGCGTCGCTGGCCTCTGGCAAACACAGAGCTGTTATGTAATAATTTTATGCATGCTTATGTGATCTGTTCAGTGAGATCGTAACTGTATCACTTTGTTGGGTTATTTGGTTTTATGGTGTTAATGTACTAGTTTAGTTTAATAGTGGGCTGTTGGAAAAACAAGCAGGAATCAACACAATAATTCTAGATAAGCAACTTCCCAACAAACACTTGGGTGTGATTACAAGACAATGGCTGAGCTACTAGCAGTGAAGATACTACTTCCAGGCAGGGCTGGCTCCAGGGGTTTTTCCGCCCCAAGCAGCCCCCCCGTTCCCCCCCGCCAAAGCTGCGATTGCGATCCCGATCTGCGGCAATTCAGCAGGAGGTTCTTCGCTCCAAGGAGGAGCGAGGGACCCTCCACTGAATTGCCGCCGAGTACCTGGATGTGCCGCCCCAAGCACCTGCTTGCTAAGCTGGTGCCTGGAGCCGGCCCTGCTTCCAGGCTCCAACCAAAGGTTACACAGCGTTTTGTTTGGAGATCAATGGTACACTTATGGCGTTAATTAGTCTGTGTGTGCTGCTGGTGCACACTAAACAGCAAGACTTTAAGATGCATTTGCAGGATCTACAGATACTAATATGTACCATGATAGTGTGCTTTAGAAATCAGTCCCCCGGCCTGTAGAGTGCATTACTACTCTGTAAACAAACCCTAACTGGTTAAAAAAGACATTTTGGAGGGAGGGCTGGGGATGATGTCAATGATCTGGTTGTGCAGGGAACAGCCTGATATGGACTTTGACAGGAACTGAAGTGGTATCTGAAGCAGTTGGGCCTTCTTAAGATCCCATGGGATGGTAAGTCTTAGGGAAGATAGGAATGTGTTTAGACTGTTTGTTCTAAGATCTTTTTTCTCTGAAATGCATTGATTCTAGATAAACAAGGCTATCTGGTCTCTGGATACCATGAGTCATAGCTCCCAAGGATTCGAACTACAGGTAGTGAATCTTAAGTCATAGAAATCATAGAATCTCAGGGTTGGAAGAGACCTCAAGAGATCATCTAGTCCAATCCCCTGCTCAAAGCAGGACAAATCCCCAGACAGTTTTTTTTTTTTTTTACCTCAGTTCCCTAAATGTCCCCCTCAAAGATTGAACTCACAACCCTGGGTTTAGCAGGCCAATGCTTAAACCAGGGCATGCGTAGACAGTCATAATTAGTACTAGCAGACCTAGCAGCCCAAGATGCAGTGTGAGAGTGCGAGAATCATATGATTGTTCTTTAAGTAGTGTCCCTATTGGTGCTCTACTGTAGGTGTTCTTATGTCCCTGTGCTAATGATTGAAGAACTTTCTTAGCAGTATCAGTTAGGCCTGTACATGCACTGTCTCTCTCCTCATGCTGTGTCATAAGGCTAGTCACCGTGCCCTGGCTTTACCCCGCCCCCCAGTTCTTTCTCAACCACCCTTGGCTAGAGACCAAGCTATTTGCAGTCTATTAGGACCATTCCTGCAGTCTATAGTTAGTTAGCCTCTTAATTCATAGTTGTAGTTTATTTTCTTATTTTACCTTTAAAAACTTTTTTTTTTAATAAAAGTTTAGTTTCTTTCTCTCCTTGGGGAGCCCTTCCCCCACAATGGCTTCAAGAAGTGCCTCTCTCTTGGAAAGAGGCAATCACTGGCACAGACAAGCACTCTCAGTGCATTTGCTGCCTCATGGAAGGCCACATTCAAGAACAGTGTTGTCTTTACCAGCAAATCAGGACATGGTTTAGTAAGGAGAGAGAGCTCAGGTGGAAGATTATCTTCATGGAGGTGGCTCTCCGACTCTCGAATTGTCTGGCAAAATAGGAGTCTTTCCCATAGCCCTCAAGGTCTTAAAGGCAGTGGGACGAAGAAACAAGCCACTGATCTCTCTCACAACTTATCAAAAAAGAGTGGGAAGTGTCTACAGTGAGCCCTGAGGTAGCTGTAAACGTTCTCCAGCATTCTTGGTATCATCTGTGCCGCTGGCACTGAGACCTTCTCAGTCTGGTATCCATGGCTCATGGAAATCCTCAATGGCAGATACCATTGACAAGCCTATGGACCTGATGGAAATGGGCACGGACACAGAATGAATGGCACTGAGGGACAAAGACAGGAGTAAGCATGCTTCTGAGAAGGCATTGGTACACAATCCTGTGTTGGTACTGTCCTAGACACCTCATCCAACACCAGAGCAACTGGTATGGATGAGATCCCCTTCCCCCTGGTACCACCAATGCCACCAAGTCATTTGGCACTACTGGAATTCCAACACTCCGGGGACTTCCATGTAACAGATGTACTGGGGTTTCCTTGGTGCTGGGACGTCTGCACCAAGTCATTGCGTGGCGTGAGAATCTTTCCCACTGCCCTGTCATACTTCCTAACCCTTCACTGAGGGAGCTGACAGTAAACTGGAAGAGGTGGCATCTCAGTATTCCTTACAGGCTCCTTGCGGTGCCCAATGACAGCAGAGCAGTTGAGGATATCCTCAGATGGCTCAGCTACCAATATCTTGGTATAGCCATCAATATGCACCGCCACTGACCTCTTTGCCACCCACCTCTGTGGCCATACTGAGACCCTTGGGCTGCATATCATTGCTATTCCTCTCAAGTCTCTAGCCCTGCTCGAGAGCCTTTGAGGTGCACAACCTTTCAGCTGCAGCATCCTGGGCTTCAGAACCTCTGAATGAAATCATAGAGGAACATGAAGGCAGGACTGAGAAAGAAGAGAGCCTGAGGACCATTTCCTCCTCCTCCTCCTCCTCCCCAGATGAGGCTATTCTGCCTCATCTCTGGCAGACTACTTTCTTCCAGGACCTAGCGAAGAGAGTGACGGACATCCTCCAAATACAGCTACAAGAGGTCAAGGACACCCACCAGCGTCTCCTTGACATACTCCACTCTATCCTCTTCCTCAACGGTCTCCCTGCTGTTACCTGCTCAATTTAAGGCACCTCAGCTATGGCTGGCTGAGGACTCAACACATGACCTGATCAATTTAGGGCACCTTGCCTATACTCTACTGAGGGCTCAAGGCATGACCCAATCAATTTAAGCAGTAAAGTGTCCTGTGGCACCTTGTATCAGAGAGGTAGCCGTGTTAGTCTGAATCTGTAAAAGCACCAGAGAATCCTGTGGCACCTTATAGACTAACAGACATTTTGGAGCATGAGCTTTCGTGGGTGAATACCCACTTCGTCAGATGAATGTAGTGGAAATTTCCAGGGGCAGGTATATATTATGCTACAAGCAAGCTAGAGTAATTAGTAGTTCAGTCAGGGGAGGAAGGCCCTGTTCTAAGCATAATCACTGAGGTGGTGAAACCGGAGAGAAACTGTTTTCTGTATTAGGCACCATTCCAGTCTTGGTTCCACGTATTGAAGTGTCAAATTTGAGATATTAATTGAAGTCAGCAGTTTCTCTTATGAAGTTCGGTTCTTGAGTTTTTTGCTAGCAGGATGCCACTTAAAGAGTTGCATATATGGTGCCAGGGATGTGAAGTGCTCCCTCCTACACACTAAAGGTTTTGATATATTCCATTCCTAATATCTGATTGTGTCCATTTATCCTTTTCATAGAGACTTCCCATTTGGGCGATGTACTAGCAGAGGGCATGCTGACAATATAGATGGTGTATGTATTAATGGTGTGGATTGTGCGGTGCAAGAAACGCAGGTTGAGGTGTGCTGATTGGTTAGTGTCCTGTGATGGTGTGCTGGTGTAGATTGTGGCAGAGTATTGGATGAGATTTTGCAATGGATTGGTCTCTGAGCTCAGAGCTACTATTGGTAAGCTGACGCTGCGACAGCGGCTTCTCAGCTCTCGCCACTCACGCCCTTCTCACTACGCTACATTGATGATCTTCTCATCTGGACCCATGGAAGGAGACTTGAACACCAATCACGATTTCACATACAAGGCTTCAACCCCACATCAGCCTGGACAATCTACACAAGGAAGGTCACTTTTCTAGACACCAAACAGGTGCAAAATGTTGATGTCACTTAAAAACACACACACCTACTAATCCGAAACCACACCGACCGCTATACATTAATAAACTAAAACCCCTACCTTCATGCTCCAGCTTCCATCCCCGGGCCAATCACCTGATCCATGTGCTACAGCCAAGCATTGAGCTACAAAAACCGCATCTGCTCTAATACCCCTTCAGCAGAACCACCAACCTATAAAAATTCCCAACAACATCTTCATCAAAAACTACCAATACCTCACGAGAAATAAGGAACAGATCAACGAGCAGACGTGTACCCAGAAGCTGCCTACTGCAAGACAAACCAAGAAAGAACAACAGGACCACTTCGGCCATCACACTCAGCGCCGCTAAAAACCCCTCCACGCAATCATCAGGATCTACAACCCATCCTGACAATGACTCCAGACTTCTCCAGGCCTTGGTGGCAGCCGCAATCCACGCCTCGCCCACAGACAACCTGCCAACCTGAAACATATTCTCACCAGCAACTGCACACCGCACCATAGAAGCTCAGACCTGTACACCATAGTAGCCCAGACCTGTACACAGAGTTCTTCAGGTCTGGGAAATGTATTTAGGTCTGGTCTACACTACCGATCTATATTTGGTTAACTGCATCGCTCAGGAGTGTGAAAAATCCACACCCTATAATAATGTAGTTGTTCTGACGTAAACTCCTGTGTAGAGAGTGCTATGTCAGCGGGAGAGCTTCTCCTGCCGACGGAGCTACCGCCTCTCAGGGAAGTGGATTAGCTACACTGATGGAAGAGCTCTCTCCTGTTGGCGTACAACATCTTCATTAAAGCGCTACAGTGGTGCATCTGCGCCAATGCCGCTTTTTAAGTGTAGATTTGCCCTCGGAGTGTCACAGCTAAATAAAAAGTGCCTCAGATTCCTTAGCATAAGTAGTTAACATACATTTCACGGGACCTTTCAAGGTGAAGTGGCTCATTAATAATCCTTCAATCAGAAAGGGGAAGAGAAGGAAGGGGAAAAGGCAGCTGGGATGAGTTGTTAGTAGGTTATAGATTGTTGTAATAAACCATAAATCCAGTGTCTCTGTTCAGTCAATTATTTTTAGTTTCTAGCAAAGTTATGAATTTAAACTCTCAGAATTGTCTTCTGAAAGTGTTGTGCAGGTTTCCTTTGAGGATGAGGACTGCTAGGTCAGATAAAATGATCACTTTTTGTGAAGTGTTCACTCACAGGTGACATGGTGTTTGTCTTTATCATTCTCCTGCATAAGTTCATGTGGCTTTATGGTTTCACCCACATAGTAGTTATTAGAGCATTTAGTGCACTGGATGAGGGATACTGCATGTGTGGGACCCAAGTGTGATGGGTTTGGTCACAGAAACCCCTTTGGGACTGCCACGTGATGTGCCTAGACTACCTCTGAGCCCGTTTTCCCTGCCAGCTTGGGACATCAGTACCTTGCCTTGTTTGAGCCAGACACGCTTGTCTGCTGCAAACGCAGATCAATCTGAATCATGTCCTGCACAAGCTGCAGGCTTAACTGAAAACAGCTTAAGAAGTGCTCCTGTCTCCAACACTCGAATATCCAGCTCCCAATGGCGTCCAAACTCCAAATAAATCCATTTTACCCTGTATAAATCTTATATAGGGTAAACTCATGAATTGTTCACCCTCTATAACACTGATAGAGATGCACAGCTGTTTGCCCCCTCCGCCCCCCCCCCCCGGTATTAATACTTACTTACTCTGGGTTAATTAATAAGTAAAAAGTGATTTTATTAAATACAAAAAGTAGGATTTAAGTGGTTCCAAGTAATAACAGAGACAACAAAGTAAATTACCAAACAAAATAAAATAAAATAAAACACGCAAGTCTAAGCCTAATACAGTAGGAAACTAAATGCCGGTAAATCTCACCCTCAGAGATGTTTCAATAAGCTTCTAGCCTCCTCCTAGTCTGGGCCCAATCCTTTCCCCAGTACAGTCCTTGTTCCAGCTCAGGTGGTAATTAGGGGATTTCCCATGACTGCAGCCCACTTTCTTTGGTTCCACCCCCTTTATATATCTTTGGCACAAGGCAGGAATCCTTTATCCCTGTCTGGGTTCCAACCCTTCTTTCTAAATGGAAAAGCACCAGGTTAAATATGGATTCCAGTTCAGGTGGCACGATCGCATGTCATTGTAAAACTTCATTACCCACTTGCCAGCACACGCGTATACAGGAAGACTTGCAAGTAAACAGAGCCATTTACAACCAATTATCTTGGTTTATGTTTCCAAACCACCATTAATGGCCCACACTTGCAAAACTACAATAGGACCTCAAATTATATTTTATATTCCTAGTTTCAGATACAAGAATGATACATTCATACAAATAGAATGAACACACTCAGTAGATAATAACCATTTCAAAGATATGTTACATGGCATATCTAGCATAAAACATATTCCATTTATGTGCTATTTACACGCATAACCATATTTCTATAAAGCATTATGGGGTGCAACATCACACCGGGATCTTGAATGTGTGTTGTGGAATATGTTGATCATTGCAGTAGTGGAGATACAGTTGCAAGTTTTGCATCTGTTGTTCTGGTGCCATCATAGTTCTCATTTGTGATGACTACATTAACGGGGACAACCAACTGTTGTTCAACACCACTTACTATAAAGAACTGAAAGAAGAGCACACGCCACAATTTACCCAGGAATTTAATGATATTGTCGAATCCTTCCTTCCCCAAACAACTCAAAGAGACGCTACAAATTCAGCCCCAAAGAAGCCACCTATGACAGTCTTTTTGTACAATATTGTCCTGATAAAATGTGTGGCAACATTGTATGTAAAATTACAAGATTCCGCTCTATAGTGGTACTAAGCATGTTCCTTGTCTGAAGAGCAGCCAAACCAGTTCTTCTTAGAGTGCTTGCACATGTACATTCCTTATTAGGTATGTGTGCTTGCCACATGCACCGATGCCAGAAAATTTTCTCTCAGCAGTATCTATAGGGGACTGGCTCTGGTGCCCCCTGGAGTGGTACCTGCATGGCACGGTATAAGGGATGCCCCGGCTCCTCCCATCCTAGGTTCCTTCTTGCCGCCAGTGATGGTGCTGGAACTTCTGCTGCTTTGGCTAGTGCTGTTCTGTTCTCTGTTCTTGCGAACTTTAACAACTTGTAATATATAGTGTATAGTTAGTAATTTCTTAGTTACCCTTGCTAGTAGTTCTCAAACTCTCCATTACTCCCAAAGGGGACTCAGCCAGGGGGTGGGGCATGCCCCAGTCCCCAGGCTTTAAGCCCTGTGATCACTGCAAACAGCTTATGCCCATCAGCGATCCACATACTGACTGCCTAAGGTGCTTAGCCAAGGAGCACATAAGTGACAAGTGCTATATCTACAAGTCTTTTAAACCTAGGATGAAGGAATGTAATATCCATTTGAAAGTGCTCCTAATGGATTTGGCACTCACCAAATGGATTTGGAGCACCGGTCTGATGCCACACCGAGCACCGCGGCCTGCATGAAGAGTGCTCTGCCGGCGCCGTCTACTAGGCTCTGGTCTAGAATCATAGAATATCAGGGTTGGAAGGGACCTCCAGGAGGTCATCTAGTCCAACCCCCTGCTCAAAGCAGGACCAGTTCCCAACTAAATCATCCCAGCCAGGGCTTCGTCAAGCCAGACCTTAAAAACCTCTAAGGAAGGAGATTCCACCACCTCCCTAGGTAACCCATTCCAGTGCTTAACCACCCTCCTAGTAAAAAAGTTTTTCCTAATATCCAACCTAAACCCCCCCCCCACTGCAACTTGAGACCATTACTCCTTGTTCTGTCATCTGCTACCACTGAGAACAATCTAGATCATCCTCTTTGGAACCCTTTTTCAGGTAGTTGAAAGGAGCTATCAAATCTGCCCTCATTCTCCTCTTCTGCAGACTAAACAATCTCAGTTCCCTCAGCCGCTCCTGATGATAAGTAATGTGCTTCAGCCCCCTAATCATTTTTGTTGCCCTCTGCTGGAGTCTTTCCAATTTTTCCGCAACCTTCTTGTAGGGTGGGGCCCAAAACTGGACACAGTACTCCAGATGAGGCCTCACCAATGCCGAATAGAGGGGAATGATCACGTCCCTCAGTCTGCTGGCAATGTCCCTACTTATACAGCTGAAAAAGATTGTGAGAGGAAGATCTCCTACGTCCCGTAAGGGAAAGGACAGGGCTGGAGGTGAGCTTCGACCTGTGCCTGGCAGCGCAATGCCCCCCCTTGGAAAGTCAGGCCCCATCTCAAGTTAAGTGGTGCAACCCATCCCACACTTCGCCTATGACTCCGGATAGCAGCGCAGGCCCTGGCCAGCTTCAGGTGCCGTTTATGTCCAGAGCTCTTCAAGCAGCTCAGGTGATCCTGATGTCCCCAGTGCCACCCACCACCGGCTCCAGCAGTACCCCAGTCTCGGGGAAAACCCACGCTGGGACCTGTGTGTCCTCCCCGCCTCAGCAGCTCCATTCCCCATCAAGAGGGACATCCCACCATTGCTTGCCCCTCCGAAGACGTCCTGCCTCAGAACTAGAGAGGCCGGCTAAGCGTAGCCCTCTTCAGTTGCTGCACAGAGGGCACCGATTGAGGGACTCAAGGTGTACCTCATGAGTAGATTGGTGCAGACCCTCTGAGGCACGCGCCACCAGGCAAGAACTTCCGGACTGGCCTGACTGTTTTCAAGGGCCTGGTACTGGTCACAGGACCGATTGAGGATCAGACCGGGCCTTCATTGTCCATATCCTAACAGTAGGTCACTCTACGCGGGAAGATCCTCCCAGCAACCGGCCCGTATTAGCTCCCAGTTCCGTTCATCCCGTTCGAGAAGTGTGAGGTGTGAATTGCTGGGTCTCCAGTGCAGATCCGCCAAGTGCTGTCGGTCTCAGAGATCCCATCCAGGATTCCCATCTTGCTCACTTGGACAGATCGGCTTTGGGACTCAGTGACCGGCTCCAGTCGGACAAGAGCCACTGCTCCACCCAGTCATGTCGCCTGTACCGACTGCTCTGTTTATACATTCGGTATGGAGTGAGGCTCCCTGACCGCAGGACAAGCCCTGGTACCTGGGTCTTTATGTCTCAGCCCCAGCATGTAAGCAGTTCAAACTGCAGCAGCCGCAGGACCAGGGGAGTCTGCCTCAGCAGGACCAGCCCCACAAATGAGCCAAGGTCTGCAGCCACCCGCGTCCACCCTCTCCACAGTCAAGCTTGACCCGTGCCAAGCAAGGGGCCAAATGGTCATTTTGAAAGTGCACCCAAGGGTGACCTACCAGACTGTTCCCCAGATCCATCTGTCCCAGTGTTCTCCAACCACCTTTCCCTTTTCCTCTCTGCTTAGACTGCTATGACCAATGGGTTCTCAGTATAGTGGAGCAGGGGTATACCCTACAGTTCCTTTCTACCCCTTCTTCCCACCCACCTTCTCCATCCCTCTTCAGGGATCCCTCTCACAAGAGTCTCCTTGTGCAGGAGGTAAAGGGGTGCTGCGTGCGGTGGAGGAAGTTCCTCTCGGATACAGGAACAAGGGGTTCTATTCCCTATACTTTTTAATCCCAAAGGCCAAGGGTGGTCTACGGCCCATCCTGGATCTGCGAGACCTCAACAAATACCTAAAGAATTTAAAGTTCAGCATGGTTTCCCTGGCTTCTATTCCCTCCCTGGATCTGGTATGCTTCCCTTGACCTGAAAGATGCATACTTCCACATAGTGATCTTTCAAAGACACACACGCTTCCTCCAGCTTACGGTAGGGCCTCACCACTACCAGTTTGTGGTCCTCCTTTTCGGCCAGCTGAGAGTGTTTACCGAGTGC
This sequence comes from Chelonoidis abingdonii, assembly GCF_003597395.2. Taxonomy (NCBI): domain Eukaryota; kingdom Metazoa; phylum Chordata; order Testudines; family Testudinidae; genus Chelonoidis; species Chelonoidis abingdonii. Next base: position 65,179,359 of record NC_133771.1, read on the forward strand.
ACTGAGAGCGTTTACTATTGGTGGTACCCTAGAGCACTGGGGTATCCAGATCTACTCGTACCTCGACGACTGGCTTGTCAAAGACAACTCCAGGTCTCAGGTCCAAAGGAATGTTGCCCTACTTCAAGCCACATGCTGCTCTCTAGGCCTAGTGGTGAACAACAAAAAGTCAACATTAGTGCTGGTGCAGAGGATAAGGTTCATTGGCACAGTCTTTGACTTGACCTGCAGCGGGGCATTCCGGCTGCTGGACAGGTTCCACGCATTGATGAACTTCATCACGGAAATCTCTGTGTTCCCTTTGACCAGAGCCAGGGTCTGTCTGCGCAAGCTGGGTCACCTGGCAGCGTGCACTTACATGGTCTGCCATACCAGGCTCTGGATGCGGCCCCTGCAGCGATGGTTGGGAACGGCCTATTCCCAGTCCTGAGACCCCATGGAAAAGATCGTTACCATTCCTCGGTGATACTAACCTCGTTGCAATGGTGGACCAACTATTGGACAGTCCTGGAGGGGGTTCCGTTTGACAACCACCCTCACTCCATCGATCTGGTGTCGGATGCCTCGGACCTCAGTTGGGGTGCGCACCTCGGCGACTTCAAGAACAGGGAATGTGGTCCCCAGAAGAGGCGAAGTTGCACATAAATGTCAAAGAGCTGCAAGCAGTCTGGCTGGCGTGCAGAGTTTTCCTGCCCCACCTGTCGGGCAAGGTGGTATGAGTCCTGACAGACAACAGAGCCTTGATGTTCTACATCAAGAGACAAGGGGGAGTGTGCCCATTGGCTCTCTGTCAAGAGATAGTCTGTTTATGGGACTTCTGCATCAGCCATGAAAACCAGCTGGAAGCTTGTCACCTTCTCAGTGTTAAGAATACGCTGGTGGACAAGTTCAACAGGGACTTCTCCTTTCACCATGAATGGTGACTCCAACTAGAGGTAGCCTGCATGATCTTCCAAATGTGGGGAACTCCCTAAGTGGACTTGTTTGCTACCAAACAGAGCAGGAAATGCCACCAGTTTTGCTCTCAGTAAGGTCTGAGCAAGGGCTCCCTCTCCGATGCCTTTCTTCTTTCGTGGTCAGGGAGGGTCCTGGCAAAGAGAAAGAGAGACAAAGAGCAAGTTGTAATGATCGCCCCGCTGTGGCCTTGCCAGCATTGATTCAGCTTACTCATGAGCTTGTCAGTGGCCCCTCCCTGGCCCTTGCCCAACTGCCTGGACCTACTGTCACAGGGCAACGGATGGCTCCTACACCCCAACCTAGTGTCCCTCCACCTTTCAGCGTGGATGCTGTGTGACTGAACCCAGAGGAATGGACCTGTTCGGACGGAGTCCAACAGACGTCCAAGCATGGCATCGTTCTCTCACATTCCTCCATATAAGCTGCCCTGGAGTACCTGCTCCGTTTGAGGAACCAGAGCCTGGCACACACGTCCATTAGAGTGCATCTTGTGGACATTTCTGCTTTTCATCCACTGATCCAAGGACAGACTGTATTTTCCCATGACATGACGGTCAAATTCTTGAGAGGGCTCAAGAGACTCTTCCTGCAGGTATGGACTCCTGTCCTGCAGTGGGATTTTAGCTTGGTCCTCTCTAGGCTCACAGGCCCACTCCCTGGGTTCCTGCTCCTTTTCCCACCTGTCATGGAAGGTCGCTTTCCTGGTGACGGTGACATTGGCAAGACAGGTCTTTGAAATTAAAGCGTTGATCTCCGAATCACCATATGCTGTCTTCTACAAAGACAAGGATCAGCTGCGGCTCTATCCGGGTTTCCTGCCGAAGGTGGTATCCACCTTCCATATGAGCCAGGACATCTTCCTTCCAGTGTTCTGCTCGAAACTGCACAAAACCAGTGGAGAGAGGCATCTTCACGTGCTGTGGACGTCCAGAGGGCCTTGGGTTTTTATTTAGAATGTACCAAGCCTTTCTGTCAATAAACTCAACTCTTCACTGCTACAGCAGATAGGATGAAGGGCCTTCCAGTGTCCTCACAGAGGATATCCAATTGGATCACCTCATGCATATGGATCTGTTATGAGCCACTGATTGTCAGAGCCCACCTGACGAGAGCACAGGCATCTTCGGCGGCCTTCCTAGCGCACATCCCTGTCTGTAGAGCTGCAACGTGGTCCTCTGTCCACATGTTCACGGTACATTATGCCATTACTCAGCAGGTCAGAGTTGATGCTGGATTTGGCAGAGCTGTGTTACAATCAACACGTCCGTGAACTCCTACTCAACTCCAAGGGTACTGCTTTGGAGTTACCTAATATGGAATGAACATGAGGAAGCACTTGAAGAAGAAAAGGCAGTTATCTTTTCCGTAACTGGTGTTCAAGATGTGTTGCTCATGTCCATTCCATAACCCGCCCTCCTTCCCTATTGTTGGAGTTTCCGGCAAAAAGGAACAGAGGGTGAGAGGAGCTGTAGCGACCCTTATAGCGTGCCATGCAGGCGCCACTCCAGGGGGCACCAGAGCTGGTCCCCTATAAATACTACTGAGGGAAGAACTTTCGGGACCGGTGCACGTGGCGAGCGCACACACACCTAATATGGAATGGACATGAGCAACACATCTCAAAGAACATGAGTTACGGAAAAGGTAACTGTTTCTTCCTCCAAGATGAAGGGCAAGCTGATGTCTCAGCCAGGTGTAAACAAGATCAAATAGCAGGTGATGTACTTTTTTCAACCAATGAATAGCCACTTGGGTCATGGGCGAAAATCTACATCTTAGCAAACAGCATAGAGTTCATTTCCGGGGACAGTGCCTAGCACCCGGCTCCCAGCTGGAGAAGCTTCTCAAAGGAGGGGGAGGGCTATAAAAAGGGGGGAGGGGGATGCCACAAATGATCTTTCTCTTTCTCTCTGCCCACAGCATTCATGACATCTGAAGAACAAAGGAAGCAACGTTGGACTGGGGGGGAGGGATCCTGACTGATAGATGTTCAGCCAGTACAACTGCTGAAACATGTGGTGAGCGAGACCTTGTTTTGAATTTATCCTAGTTTAAGTTAGGCATTAGTTGTGTTTTACTTTTATTTTTCTTGTAATCAATTCTGGCTTTTGTGTCTCATTACTTGTGTTCACTTAAACTCTCTTTGTAGTTAATACACTGGTTTAGATAAAACAAGTTTATTTGAATTGAAGAGTTTGGGAAAATCCATTTGGCATAACAGGATTTGTTCTTATCATTTCTATTAATAAAATGATGGACTTTATATGAGCTTGTATTGTCCAGAAGAAGGCAGGGCAGTTCAAGACACACACTTCTGGGGAAAAATCTGGGACTGGGAATGTTCTGTTGTTACCCTGTGTGTAATTCAAGAGTGGCTGGCTGCAGCACGCACATAATATATCTGGGAGTGAATTACATGCTGGAAGATGTGTGCAGGATTGGTAGTTACAGCAGCAAAGTAGTGTAAAGAGGGCCCAAGTAAGAAGGCTGAGGTGACACAGTTGTTAATTGGTCTAGATTGTACTCTGGATATGTCACACCACTGCAGGGACTTCTGCATGCTTTCCAAGATACACAAACGAGAGCCCAGGCAGACCCACCATATCTGGCCATAGCATTCTTACTGAAGGAATATTTGGACTCCTAGAAACCATCCTAAAACCACTCACCGTACAATAGGCCAGCTTCCTCCAGGACACACCCAACTTACTCCACAACATTAATGATCTCCCTCAGAAAACCATCCTCACCATCATGACCATCACTACCCTGTATAGCATCATCCCTCACAGTGACGGTAGCTCTGCCTGCTTCAGATACTTACAAGACAATGGACAACCCTCAGATACCCACCCCAAACACATCACCAAACTCATCCATTTCATTCTCACCCAAAACAATTTTACATTCAATACCAAACACTTTGTCCAAACCATGGAAACAGCCATGGGCACTAGGATGGGTCCCCAGTATGCCAACCTCTTCATGGGCCACATTGAAGAAGAATTTCTGGATGAATGCGCCACAAAATCAATGATATACCTGAGATATGCCAATATTTTCATCTTCTGGACAGACAACTTAAAACTTCCTCAGATTTCCACCACAACTTCAGCAAACATCACAATCCATTAAACTCTCCTTGGAACCCTCTCACACCAGCCTCAACTTCTTAGACACCCCAATCAGCTTCAGCAATGAAACTCTGCAGACAAATATATGCAAGAAATCCATGGATCATCACACCTATCTTGATGGGTCCAGTAACCACCCCAGAGACACTAGGAAATCAGTTATTTATGGCTAGGCACTCAGATACCACAGAATATGCTCCAATGAGGAAGTCCAGGATATAGACCTTAACACACTTAAAACCACCTTCACCAAACAAGGACACTGTACCTAGGAAATAGATTGAGTGGCCATTCCATGATGCAAATACCCCAAGAGAACCTGCTTTAATACAGAAATAAACGCCTCTCTGACCACACATCCCTAGATGTTTCCTACCATCCCATGCTGGAACACTTAAGGCATATCCTCAAACAACTAGAACCCATACTTGATGGGGACCCCATCCTGAAAGAAATCTTTTCTGAAACCCACTTCTGGCCCTCAAACAACCCCCCAGCCTCTCCAAGTTCATGATCAGAAGCAAGTTCCCCACAGACAAGAACCCACCTTCTCAGAGTGATACCAGACCCTGCCAACACCTCTCCCCCAAGCTGACTTTTCTGGCCTTTTCCTTTCCCCTCTGTGACTGGAGGCGTATTAACAGGCCACTTCACCTTGAATGGCCCCTTGAAATATGTCAACTGCTTACGCTAAAGAATCTGATCTACCTCTTATTTAGCTGTGAGTAAGTTTCCCAGACCTGAAGAAGAGCTCTGTGTAAACTTAGAAGCTTGTCTCACCAACAGAGGTTGGCTGAATAAAAGATATTACCTTACCCACCTTGTCTCTCTCCCATCTGATGGCAGTTACCTATGTTAAAGGACTAGTGTGTCTTAATCATATTCCTAGTGGGCATAATTCTGTATACATTTCGTCTTTGTTTAACATCAGCAACGTGTTCAGTGCTGTGCTTGATCTTGAGGTATGGTGCCTAATTGACTCCTATTCATTTCAGTGGGAGCTGTGAGTGTTCAGGGGCTCTTAGGATCAAGCTGTAAATAGCAAAAAGTAAGAAAATAATATCAAACTCTAAGTATATATCTTGTTTTTAAATGCTATTTTTGGCAGTGTTTTCCCTACATCTCATTAAAGAAATTAGATGAGTTTAGACCTTTTTTTCCTCTTAGCTGAAATATTGTATAATCTCAGTGCATCAAGACTGAAGGGGGCATAGTGGTAAAGGGAATGATAATATCGTCATCATATCTACCAGCACTTTGCCTTTGGTCTCATGACATAATATTGAATCATTTTGGAAGGCTAAATAAGAAGTGATGATAACTGAGAGGTAGTTATGAGGCATGTCCAGAGATTTGTCTGTAACTCTTCTTGAGCTGGGTCACTAACTTTTTCAGATCCTTGCTGAGAATTGTATCTCACAAAGTAATGATTTCAGTCTTTTTGGTAACAGGAAGATTGATGATTAGCAAATGAACAGCATACTAAAAAGTATGTTTAACTAACTGATTGTGCTTTTATTTACATATTTAGGGGGAAAAATCCAGTAAATATGGACATTTTCTAAGCTTGACACTTCTTTTTTTTTTTTTTTTTTTTTTGACAGATACAGTGGCAAGTTCTGTGGAAGTGCTTCTACGTATATTAAATAGACTTGTCTGCTGAAACTGATGTTCTTGGGATTTGTAATAAATTTGTCTGATATAGTAATTAATAATTGACTATTGAATTATTTATTCTATACTGGCTCTTATACTGTGTTCATCACTGTAGTGTCTGAGTGCCATCCATTGTGCATTAAGCAATACGACTAACATCTGTCATGTATTATTTGTTCTGTCATCTTTTTCCCCAAGGGTTGAAGTGGAGTATCTAGTTTTGGTAGTGGTATTTTTTTTTAATGAACATGTTGGCATGTATTTATTTTAGCGAAGCTAAGGTCAACGAATATGCGTTGCACTTATGGGAGGTGGTGAGGTATGTGATGGTCCTAAGTTTTTTGGTGGAGTTCATGCTGGCCACCGAGAAAGTAGAGCTCATATATGCAATAGAAGTTACTCTTATTATAGAGAGTTCCATTGTGCCAGAGGAGTAGAATTGTCTACCACAGTCTTCATCCTGGAGCTTTAGGTGGTCTTTCAGATATTCCAGGCCTAGACCATGGAACTCTTTGAAGATAAGGATTGAGACTTTGAACTTGATTTGAAATTCTATGGGAAGATAGTGTAGAGAGCGGAGGACAGGTTTGATGTGCTTATGGTAGCCTGTGTTTCTTCAAAGAGCATGGAAGCATTATATACTAGTTGGTATGATCCTTCAGCACTAAGAAAATTCCCAGATATATTATATTCCTGTAGTCTAGCTAAGAGGTGACATAGACTAACAGAGGCCAGGCTATCATCTGCCAGGATGGGATGGAACCATCTGACCCCTCTGAGAGGAGAGAAAGCATTACTTTCATATGCTGTTGTGTCAGTGTGGCATCAGGAGGCATTGAGGAGTGTTCCGAAACTACAGAATGACTTGACTAATTGTGGTTGTGTACCTTCAACCAAAGGGGACTGCTCTGTGACATATTCAAAATGCTTGCCTCTGCCTCCCAGCATCTTCTCTGATTTGCTCGTGTTCAGTTTCAGCCAACTGTTGTTCATCCATGAAATGATCTCATTCAAATACTGGGCCATCTTGGTGGTAGAGGTGTTGTCATATGTGGTGAGGGATAGGTAGAGCTGTATGTCATCTGCATACTGCTGGCACTTGAATCCATGTTATCTGATCAATTCACCTGGTGGTTGCATGTAGATGTTGCAAAGGATAGAGAGAACTGATCTTTGTGGAACCATTAGTGAGTGGTCTAGTGGTGGTGATCACTATTGGTTGGGTGCACCCTCCAGAATGGACTTAAACCTCTTTAGTGCGTTTATCTGTATCCGTGCCACATCTCTCAGATGAGACAGCAGTATGGTCTAGTCAACAGTACTGAATGCTGCAGAGGGGTCTATAGGGTTCAGTGGGATTTCCATTAACAAGAAGAGATCATCCATCAGTGCAATTAAAAGCAGTTCCAACTTCATGTCTTGGCCTGAATGTAGATTTCGGTGGGTCTAGATGAGCTTATATTTGCCCTTTAACTAGCTTCTCTATTAGCTTGCTCAGGAGTGGGAAGTTTGACAGTGGGTAGTAACTGGTTAAAACCAGAGTGTCGAGGATGGGTTTCGTCAGTGTTGGTCAGGCTATTGCATGTTTGAAGGAGGAAGGGAAGATTCTTTCTCTGAATAATGTGTTGGCTGTTTCAGTCAGGAGTGGCACTAGGAAGGGCATGAGTCAGCACCCAATATTGGGCTGAAACTCCTTTACGGTGTCACTTAATTTTTTGAATGAATGTACTAACTCCAGGAATGTAGGGGGATTTTGGTTGGTGTTAGAGGTGTGGCAGACCCATGCTGTTTGAAAAGGCTTCTTATATGTGCATGATCATTTTGGTACAATAGAGGGATAGTTCATCACAGTGCTTGCTGCTCAGTTCTGTTGAAGGCTGAACGCACTCAAGATTGATTAAGTAATTTACTACTTGGAAGGGCTCTTTGAGAAGGGATTTGGCAGCTTCAGTGGAGGCTGATTAGAAGGTTCTCTTGGTGTTTAGCTTTTGAGGAGTTCATTATGTTTCAGCCTGTCTGTATCAGTCTTTGTTTTCCACCTCTGGCACTCAAGTTTCTGCCCCTCTTTCTTGATCTGGAACAGGATGTCAGAAAACCAAGGTGATCTGCATGGGCAGATGGGAGGAACCTTTTGGGGCTTGTGTGTTGATTATGAAACTTATTTCTTAGTTAAAATCTTTAATAAAAACTGTATCTGTAAAATTTGCAAGCCTGCAGAGTAGCAACTGTGGCTAGCTACCCTGTCATGCTCTCTTTTACTAGATTGATCTCTCTTTCTCGATATATAGATATAGATATAGATAATATTTTTTTATGATGGGTATTGAAGAGGGATTTCAAGGAGGAGAGGGTAGTGGCTTTCTACATCAGTTTAGGGAGGTAGTTTTGTTCATGAGGGCAGTTTGCAGGAACATGTAAAGATGATGGTTATGGGAGAAGTGGTCAAGTTTTACATCATTGGGTGGGGGGAATGCAGTAGAGAATGAGGGTGGCCAATTAGGAAGGATCATAGCTGTGAAGTAGCTTGAACTTGATGCAGTGTATTAAAAGCCTATTTCCGCCCAGCATGTCAGTGCACAATACCACCATTTGGTCATTACACCTGTTCTCCACTCAGTGCTTTGAATTTTATATTCTAAGAGTTTGGTTTCTATTAATTGGTCTGCCAGGAATTAGACTATGGTCTCTCCTTTTTGTAGTTTGACCTGTCTCAAAGGCAGCAGTTCAACATGTGAGTGGATGTGCTCATGCAGTTAGAGCATGGGCTTGGAAATTAGTTCTGATTTATGTGCTTAGCTCTTTTACTGTGTGAACTTTGGCAAGTGGCTTTAACTCTTTTCTAGAATGCAGGTAATACTTCCCTTCATTACAGGTGTATTTATGAGGCTTAACTAATGTTTGTAAATGTGTTATAAACCCTTATTATAGCTGTATGCAAGCCATCCACAAAGCCATGTACTTATCAATCTATTAGGTATATTGTAAATTGTATACGTCTGGGGACAAAAGGTGAATAGTTTTCTTTTTACTGTTGAAAGTATTAAAGGAGCTCTTTCTTTTATAGGTAAAGACAGAGTTTTCAATACCCCTTTGTGTGAACAAGGAATTGTTGGATTCGGTATTGGAGTTGCAGTTACTGGAGCTACAGCCATTGCAGAAATTCAGTTTGCAGACTACATTTTTCCAGCATTTGATCAGGTTAGTACCTATCACAGGTTGTTTAGGGAAGTAAAGGGAAACAAATTGCCTGTTGAGGAATGGCTTTTCTGGTGGATTAAAATATAATCAGCTGAACCAAGTTTTATATTATGATTTTTGCAAATACGTCCACAGTGATGAGTATGTTTTATGTTTTTAAGGCTAAGATTAAGCATGGGTATTTTTAGTAAAAGTTGTGGACAAAAATTCACGGCCTGTGACCTGTCTGTAACTTTTACTAAAAATACCCATGACTAAATCTTAGCTGCCCTGGGGCCAGTGCTACTCTGTTCTTCCCGCAACCCCTTGGGGCTGCCGCTACTCAGGGGGGACCAGGCCACCAAGCAGCAGCCAGTGCCGCTGGCTGTGGGGTGGCTCCAGCAGTGGCTGGTGCGGCTGGCTCTGGCGTCAGGCACACTGGCCGCTGCAGTTTGTGGAATTTCACGGAGGTTGCGGGAAGTACTGAAATCCGTGAGTTCCGCAACCTCTGTGACAAACTTGCAGCCTTACTAATGTTTGTATATACTTTAATCAGAAACATACAGGCCCAGGTTAAAAGTTGAACCTAGCTTGCAGGCAGGGCAAGGCATCCAAAGTTTAGACACAGCATGGTCCAGTACAAAAGACATGGTAGTGGAAACAGGAATATTTGGATTGTATTCCCATCTTGTATAGCAGTATAAGTATACCTGGCTCGTGTTAGTGGAATGAATATTACTAATGTGTGTGAAGGATTTTAAAATTATGTTTCTCTTTTTTTTCAGATTGTTAATGAAGCGGCAAAATATCGGTATCGCTCTGGAGATCTTTTTAATTGTGGAAGTCTCACAATAAGAGCACCATGGGGTTGCGTAGGTCATGGTGGGCTGTATCATTCTCAAAGTCCAGAAGCTTTTTTTGCTCATTGTCCAGGAATAAAGGTACAATAATCTTCATGTTTAATCTTTATTTACAATTTAATATATGAGTGAGAGTAAATACTGTCTGTGGAAAGGAGACTAAGCAGAGTTCAGAGACTCTTCTTGGGTGAATTTAATCCTTTGAACCCACCTGTGTGTCTGGGAGCAAGTGAGGAAGGGGACAAGGAAAACAAAGGCAGTTAAGGTTTTTAAGTTTTCTGAATCGTAAACTGAATTAAAATTAGCACATAGGAAAAGCACGCACACAGAGTACCTGATGAACATAGATGTGTATTAATTGAAGACTACATTAAGTTCAATGTTATTGTTGAGAATGCATAGCATTCAGGTAATCGTAACTTGTCCCCAGTAAGCATATGCGGTATCTTGTATTAATGTACCATATCACTCTGAAGGCATACATTTAACATACCAATATCTGCATTATGGCCAGTATATAGTAGATTTGGAAACTCTTATAATTTCCCAGTTTTTATGCATCTGTATGTCCTTAACTACAATAGCTAATTAACATAAGGTTTAGGTTGCAATATTTTTAGAGAAGAAACAGCAAAGTAAATAATTTAAGTCGTGTGTGTTTCCTTTCTCTTCCCTTCCCAAATGTGTGATGTGATATTTACATGTGCGAGGTGGAAGAGAGAGGAAATCTGACTAGGTGTATATTTTCATAAACACTGTAATGTGGGCTAACTCAAATAAACATTGCTGTGCTAAGATATCACCATTTCTAACTCAATTTCTCTCAAGTTAATTTTTACCTATGTGTTCATACCCTTGGGTTACACAGCCTCCAGCCCTTAGCACAGAGGAAGTGTTTCATCACTTGATTAATTGAAAGACTTCTGAAGCAAAAGGAGTGTTTGTATGTCATTTTTTAAAAAAAATCACAGCTGTTCGTTGTTTTCTCTAGTGTACAGAGAGAAAAACATGTTGGGATTATATCTCATGAGCATCAGATTAGGTATAGTATTTCTTGCTGGGAGCTCTTCCCCACGCCTTGTTCCCTTCACCAAAAAAAAATAAAATCTTATTTTTATTAGATACAGCTAGTTCAGGGTGGGAATGCATTTTATTTTTGTATACTGGATTTCATTGTGATATCCCAGAAGTGTCTCAGACGTCAAGAAGTAATGTCTCTGGTCCACATTTGACACAAAAGCTCTTCAAAACAGGAGCATATAGAACTGTCCCTACAGCTGTTTTCATTGGGAGTGTATGAGGAAGAGACTCAGGTTCTTTATGCCCGCTAGATTCTTATTATTTCATGACGGAGACAAGGAACTGAGTATTGATTTTTTGTTTTGTTTTGTTGCTAAAGTGAATGAAGCATTACATATATCGCTGAGAGAAATTTTTCTGTTAGCACAGATCTGGGGAATTAACAGTATCGTTAACACTGAACAAAAGACAAACTGCAATACAAGCATCAGGTTAAGATAGCTATTCCAAAAAGAATGCAGTACCGAAAATGAATACAGTATTTTAACTTCCAGTAGGGAGAACATGGACACCTTAGGAAGTAAGGGGAAGAAAATCAGCAAGTTGTCCAACTCAAGATATGATGTTGCTTCCATCCACGATGGACACTTGAATATTAATTCCCTAAAGCCAGCCCCATCTTCCTCTCAACCTGAAAGCATCTTTCTGTTTTGATGGATCAGTAGTTTAAGCAATCTGGCATTTTCAGTGATATTACTTTTAAACTGGTGCTTTTTGTCATGCAGAAAAACTAATACTGGACTGATTCCTATTATATGGCCATGTGTGTTTTTTTCCCCCCCATTTATCTTTTACCATTATCCATTTATTGAAGCACAAGATAGCCTTCAAAATGTTGAGATTATTCTAAATATTATTGAGAGTCCCTTCTTAAGAATAGCTGATTTGTAGAACAGGGTGCATAGGAATGATAGATTATTTAGGTTGATCTAAAGGAAATGAAATGATATCCCCCCACTTTCCTTTAAAGGAAAAAAAAATAAAGGAAAAGAATTCTTCCAGAATGTAAAAGACATGGTGCCAACTGAAATGGTGCATGTGCAGAAAATAAAAAAATGGCAGCTACCTATAGGTGACTGACTTAATAAAAGATATCTCCTCGCTCGCCTTGTCTATACACTTTTTTTAAAAACCCTTTCCTGAGAATGGCTGTGGAGAAGGAATGGGTGATGTGTGTGTAGTCAACATTATTTCCTTGTATCATCATGCTTTTCCAAAAAAGAGTCATCTCAAGAAAGATTTTAAAGACCTGTGGAAGAGCAAAAAGGCGGTGTCTGAAAATTGTGGTATTATATCTAGTTAACCTATAGATTTTCTTCACATTAGGGCGTGAAACATTTAATACCTTTTGCAAAGCAGAGTAATACTTGCCCACTTACCATGCAAAAGAACACCCTTGAAGTAAATGACCCAGTAGTATATCCTGACTTTCCATAGTGGCTCAAGGTTCTCTGTACAGAACAGAAGTGATCCTGTTTAAACAAAACTGCGAACTGTGGTTCTACTGAGTTCCACGCCTTTTTTTTCCTTTCCATTGTAGACAGAAAATTAACAATGGTACAGTGTAATAATTATAGGGATCCTTGTATTTATTCAGAATATCTACGAGAGTTAAAACAGGACTTCCTAATATAGTTATTATATGTTTTCTTTGTTTTTTTCCCCTGTATGAACTGGCAACCTGCCCTTCTTGAATAGCAGCAAAAACATATGTGGCGTGCCTCCTACTGCATTTTAGAACTGTGTTTACATGGTTACTGCACATTTAAATTGGAAACACTGTACCACCATAAACTTATCAGAACACATTATTTGTGTTAGTTTAAGGGAATTTGCCAGCAGAACATCTGAAAGACAAATTGAATTTATTTTAAATTGCTACTTTTTATATCATTCATTTAAAAACAATCAGATGAAAATTTGCAACAGCTTAATGTTCAGGGTAAACTTGAAAAGCCAATGTGAATTTCAGTCACTTGATCACAGAGATCTTCAAGCTCATTGCAGAGGGGGAGATAATGCTCTTGTTTTCTAGAAAAACTTTTAGAGTGAAAAGTTACCACATTATAATAAATGAAGAACCTTAAGCAGGAGTCAACCCACTCTTCTGAGACCTCCACAACATCTGTTAATGCTTAAAAAATTGCATTGGGTTCAGAGTTAAGACCGAATTTGTATTTTCGAGATGTCAACAGTCTTAAATTGTTACTTGGAGACATTTCACCAGCACTAAATCCATACACATTTTTTAAAAAATTTAAGTTACTGATTAGATGCAAATTATTAAGGTAGAGCTGATAGCACCATCTATAAGCTTGCCCAGTACTCCCCCTATTGGACCCTGTTTCAATTGCTTTGCTTTGTTAAGTTTTAATATATGATCACGTAATTAAAGACTGTGTCTTAGTGCATGTGCACAAGGAGGCTGTATTAAGGTTACACAGGTAGTAATAATTCTTGTATTCTCAAACTTTGGAGTGTTTGATTTTTCTACCTTTATGTTGTTTTCACATATTTTTGTACGTAATTAAGTAACTTTCATAACTTTTCTGCACAACGGGGACTCCAGGTTGTTGTGTTTTTTTTTTTTTTTTTTAGTAAAAGGTGGCAACACTGTTTTCCCCAGTCTTTCCTTGTATCACTAGCAGGGAGAGTATTGAAAACAAAAGAGCAGAGATAGTAGTGTTGTTCATGCCACCAGCATTTGGTGGTTGGAGGAATAGCTGCAGGGGAATCCCTGCTTAAGCCTGTTCAAGAGAGAGTTTTGTTGGCGTTATTTTTAATAACTTATTCAGATTCAGGTGGTATTTGGTGGTTCTGGGTTTGGATAAACTTCAGTGAAATGAAACTTGGTTTTGCATTTCTTATTGTATAACTAGTATTATTGTGTCCATTAAAAACACTTGATTTGAGTAGATCTGAAATTCTGACAGATGACATTTGGATAGGGAAAGAAGTCCTGAATAAACAAACAAAATTTTAAATTCTGAAAAATTGTTAAAGCATTCTTTTCCTTGAATTGTTTTCTTATCTCTGCATATATAGGCATATGCTTCATGTAAGGCATAACATTAGCATGAGATAATACTAGTTAGTATGAGACTCTGACATACCTATTCAGATTCGTATCTGCTAACTGCTATGGGTGCTTAAATACCAAAGTGGTAGGTGCTTTTATATGTATCTATGATAAATAGGTAGGAAAAAAACACATGGTATCTGGCATTCATTTTTTTTTTTTTTTTTTTTGTTAAAGTTGCTCTGTCACATTTGTATTCAGAATCTGAAGCCCTTTGTGAAACTAGGACTCTTGGTACATTTGTTCTGACAGCATATGTTAATGATGCCTTCTGGACAAAGGTCCTTTGAGACATTTTTGTATTGAAATCAGATGTATTTCCTGATACCCACATCTGTACTGGGAAGTGCTTCCTAACCCAAACTCAAATGGTTCCCTAGAGCTTGCCTGAAAGAACAAGTCATCCTGACATTGTGGAAACATAAGTTAATTACCAATATTGAATAATGGATCAATTATCACATGGAAATATTTTAAATTTGTTGTAGTTAAAGTTACTAGATTGTGCAGCTGTGTCTAAATCTGTAGTCTGGATAAACTCTGAGATGCGTGATTCACTGCACTGGACAGAACTTTACTTCCCGATCCAGTGCAAATTAAACGTGTGTCACAGCCTCCATACTTCCAGCTGAAAGAGTCAGCAATCAGAAGTGAATATTAGAATGTTATAATCTTAGTGTAATTTTCTTCCTCTCCCTTCCTTCCTTCTTCATTTCTTTTCCCTTTTCATTTCTTTTTCTGACAGTCTAGATTTGGTTATCAAAGGTTCTTCCATTTCAGCATAGCACTATATTGCTGAAACTGCGTGAGGGCCAGATCTTCAAGGTTAGGTACATGAGTTGCAGAACCGCAGTTGCACTTATCTAATGAAAGCTTCCAGATACCAGAATGAATTTGTGAATCAATTGTCTGCGTATACAGATAGCCTGGTGTGGTAGGTATCTAATTGGTTATGTGCATATACAAATAAATGGCTTGTATGCATGTGAACATTGGGTATGTGCACACCTATGTATAGTAGGGTAACTGCACCTGCCTAATTTAAAAAAACCTAGCCATACATGTTAGTAGACTATCCAGTATTGATATTGGTTTCTATATCATGTTTCTTCAAGTGTGAGAGACAAGGCCTATGTTACATGAAATTTACTCACCTCTTGTTAGTTACCCTTACATGGATGTTCAGAGGAAGGGCTATAAGAATGAGTGGTTTGGAGTCAGAAAGGGGAAGAATGTTTTTAGGATGGTAGAGCTTATAGGATGTGGTTGAACCTCATCCTGGGGGATTTTTCTGTTTACTTCCTGATTGCGTTAACTCTTTGTTTTTGTTTTGAAACACTGTTCTCTGAGGAAAACACCTTGCTGATTGCAAATGTCATTCTTTTATCTTACAGTGAAATAAAGTTTTACTCTAATAAAAGTTGTTGGACTTTAACCATTTCTGGTTCTCCCCTCTCAAGTAAATGATAAGAGAGCTCCCATGATAGCACAAGTGCCAACTGGACAATCCAAACTACCTTATGTGAGCAGAATTCCTCAATGTCTGACCCACTGCAGAGAGGGGAACTGTTCCAGGTCTATTATGAGGGGAAGAAAATACTTTCAAGAACCAAAAAAGCATTTTAAGTATCATAATTTGATTTTACTACCCTGTTAGCACACCTTGATATAATTTTCATCCTGATTGACTACTCATTACTTAAAGCAAAGTAATTGCTCTTATTTGACATTAAGTGAAATCATGTCTGCTAAACAGTGAGATTGTGTAGATTTCATTGATTTGCGTGGTATCACTTTTGAGTATGGTACATATCAACAGTATTAGTAAAGGTTTTAAGTATTGTGCATTAAAGTCTATCTCTAAATATTGAACATACTGTATTTGTGGTATAAATGTTGCAGCCTTATGAGGATTAAGACATTTTTTTAAAAGAGAAAATCTTGTGGCAGATAGGAATTTCCACATTATTTAGAAATGGTCACTATAGTAGCATTTAAGAATAGTTGTAGATTTAGTTGTAGATTACCGTTAAACTTAAAAAGTCTCTTAAATATAGGCCCTGATTCAACAGAACACCCAAGCTTGTGCTTAAATTTTGCCACACTGATGTTGATGAATGGTGGATTTAAGCACGCGTGTGCTTTGCTCAATCAGGCATAAACAAAGTTTTTTTTTTTATTGTTAATAGCAATAGCTGCACTTTTAGAAAAAATGAAACAAGACAGAGTGCAAAACATATATAGCAACAAGTAGCGTTTCCAGCAGCTGGTGATGGTTCGGTAAATGTTCAGACGAAAATCCCGGTTTTGTTGTTTGTACTTTGCTTGCTCCTGATACTCATCATTAGTCTCCTTCATGCTACTTCTATTCAGTTTTTTTACTGGGAAGAGGCAGAAACTTAACACAGTGTAGAAAAGGAAAAACATTCTGAGCTGTTTTTAATCTTTAAACATTGATTTGGTAAAGCCTGACCTTAGCAGATTTTATGCAAGTATTTGTGTAAACTCATGTGCCCTGCTAACCTATTGTCTCTGTATCTAATCCTTAAAAAGCTGAATTATGTTTTTAATCAGTTTTTATAAATTTTTACAGGTTGTTATTCCAAGAAGTCCTCTTCAGGCCAAAGGACTATTACTATCGTGCATAGAAGATAAAAACCCCTGCATATTCTTTGAACCTAAAATACTTTACAGAGCAGCAGGTAAAAATGTTTCTTTATATGTAGTGTGCGCCAATGAAACGTAATTTGTATGTGTGTGTATGTAAGTGTATACTCAATGTAAATTGATGCATTTTATGTTATGGGATCCATCTTTATATTCATTTGTCTTTTTTTGTGTGTTTAATTATTTAGTGTGTGTTTTAGAGAAGCTGCTCAAAAATTGGCCAAGATTTTAAAATGTGGGTGTCAAAATTAGGTACCCAGATCCATTTAAGCACCTGATCCAACTCCCACTGTCTTCAGTATTTGTAAATCGTAAGTAGTGAAGTCCTGATTCCAAAGTCAGTAAAAGTTTTGCATTCATATTGGAATGAAGAATTGAACAGTAAAAAGAAGAAGAGTCAAAAGAGACCAGTGGGAATTACTCTTTATGATTAGAGAAGGAGTCTTGTTCAAAATAATATAATTATGCCTTCCAATACATGTGAGACACAAACAAAAACCAGCTTTGTAACAGAAAGACACTGGACTGAAGAACTGTCCTGGCTAAGTAAAGGCAGTTCGAGTGTACATCATAGCCACCTGCTGATTTTCACGTAGACAGTTTTCAGGTGTGTTTTGAAATATAAATTATGTCCATTTCATTTTTCTCTACCAGAAATTGTCTTTCAGGGGCATTATGTTTTTTTGGTTTGATAATTTCTGAGAACATTTATGTGAGCTAGCATATAATCTACAGTACATTTGTGATAATGTCTGGAGGAGGCCAAGTTTTTGATACTCCTAGGCTTTTACCTTTATTTAATACCATCTTTATGGCTCAGTCTCTACCCTTCCTTAGCTGTTCTTTTGAGCTGTTTTGCTGCTCTTGGGAGCTGGATCAGTTTGCAGAGGAGGAAGAACAGTGGTAGAGGCTAGAAGTTGCTCTTGATGTGGTTCATGGAAAATTATATGAGCTCACTGGTTGGTGTATTTCTCTTTCTGCTCCCTGCTGTGCTGCTGAACTGAGAATCATTGCCAGGCTCTCCTGTGGGGCCACTGCAGCAGAGGGGGATCTAGTGAATTCCAGCAGAGACTAGAGGCACCAGTTCTGTTTGAAAGATGATGTCAGTGCCGCTGAGGGAAGATTTTAAATTGCTACTGCCTCTGTCCTGTGGTCATTCCCCTAATCACAGGGCAGATGTGGCAACCACCTTATTGTCCCTTGTAAATGCATTGATCCCAGCTGCGGGAAAGCGATGGCACAGAATCAATGGATTTATTCTGAGGTTCTGTGGGAGAAAGAAGGATAGTGGCTTCTTAAAGGTACACGGTCTGCTTCTTTATTCTGTTGGACCTTCTTCACACCTGCAGTGGCTCCAGCACAGCCAGGCATTCAGGAACCTGGTCCCGTTCCCCTTAGCAGCACAAGCAGGAAGAGGTAAGAGAGGAACTAAGAGAAGAAGCAATGCCTCAGTGAGAGAGCAGGGCTGGGTCCAGAGATGCATGATCATGTAAGGGTATGTCTACACTTCAGTTGGAAGTGTAATTTTCAGCTTGGGTAGACATACATGTGCTAACTTTGATTTGAGCTAGTGTGCTAAAAATAGCAGTGTAGCTTCAGCAACATGAGTATGGCACAGGCTAGCCAGAAAAGTACTTACTTATGGTCTCGGACGAAATTGTATTCAGATGGCTGCCTGTGTAGCCACAGCTACACTGCTGTTTTTAGTACACTAGCTCAATCAAAGCTGCAGTATGTATGTGTATCCGAGCTGGAAATTACATCTCCAGCCGCAGTGTCTGACTAAGGCTATGTCTACACTAAAGACTTGGACAATACAAGTCACACCGGCGTAGTACTACCAAAGTTGTTACATCGCTTGTGTGTGTGCTTGGCTGCTTGCCTTACCTCTGTTTACTCACCAGGAGTGCTTGTGTTGATGCAGTTTGGTGCACCATGGGTAGGTATCCCAGTGTGCCATGTGCTGCCATCTGTTGCAGTACCTTCTGGAAAGTTTTGTCAATGTGTTGAGGGATAGAAATGACTTGCCCATGGATCCCTGGGTAATAGGGGTCATGGTCCCAACATGCAACATTCTCCATCCCATAATGCTATCAGTATCTCATAATTTTTGACACTCCGCACTTTTAAAAAAAGTCCCACAAACCCATATGGCACTCCTCACTGCCCATCATCTCTGACAAATGCATGGAGCCTACACGGGTCTTTACTATCATCATGAACAGATGTGCTGGAACAGTTTTTATAGTGGGGTTGCTGAGAGCCATTGAACCAAATTGTAAACCCTCTATATAATGGTAACCACTTCAACAGCAGCACTCTTAGGTCCAGCACCTATGCTCATGAACATCGCAAATACAAGTAGAATGATTCTCAGGTATTTCCAGACCTGCAGGAAGAACTCCAACACTGGGGGAGAAGACAATTTCTTTTGCAAAGGGACATACCGAAAACCAATTTGTGGTTGTTAGTGGTGTTCCTGGAGCAGCTGCAGCTGCTTCTGAGCTTTGGAAATGAGCGCTGACTGGTGGGATTGCATTGTAATGCAGGTTTGGGACAACGAGCAGTGGCTGGAGAACTTTCGAATGCAAAAGACCATTTCCCTGGATCTGTGTGCTAAGATTTTTCCAGCCCTCCAGCTCACAGACACCAAAATGAGAACTGCATGGACCGTGGAGAAGGGAGTGGTGATTGCATCTGGAAGCTTGCAGTGCTGGATTGCTACCAGTCAGTGGAAAATCATTTTGTAGTTGTAAAGCCCACAGTGGGGGCCGTTATCATGCATATGTTGTGCCATTATTTATGTCCTGCTACACAGGATTGTGACTCTCAGTGACGAGCAGGACATTCTAGATGGATTTGCAGTAACGGAGTTCTGAACTCTGGGGGGAGGGATAGCTCGGTGGTTTGGGCATTGGCCTGCTAAACCCAGGGTTGTGAGTTCAGTCCTTGAGGGGGCCATTTAGGGAACAGGGGTTTAAAAAAACAAACCTGGGGATTTGTCCTGCTTTGAGCAGGGGGTTGGACTAGATGACCTCCTGAGGTCCCTTCCAATCCTGATATTCTATGATTCTAACTGCAGTGGGGCTAAAGCACACCCATCCCTATTTTGACAGTCACCTACCACAGAGTACGTCAACAGAAAGGGCCACTTTTCTACGATGATTCAAGTGTTGGTGGATCACTGGGGACGCTTCACCAATATCAGTGTTGGCTAGCCAGGGGATGTGCATGGTGCTTGCATCTTTAAGAACAAGGGACTATTCAGAAAGCTTTAAGCAGAGACATTTGCAGATGACACTAAGCTGGGGGGAGAGGTAGATATACTGGAGGGTAGGGATAGGGTCCAGAGTGACCTAGACAAATTGGAGGATTGGGCCAAAAGAAATCTGAGGTTCAACAAGGACAAGTGCAGAGTACTTCACTTAGGATAGAAGAATCCCATGCACCACTAAAGGCTGGGGACTGCCTGGCTAAGCAGAAATTCTGCAGAAAAGGACCTGTGGATGAGAAGCTGGATATGAGTCAGCAGTGTACCCTTGTTGCCAAGAAGGCTAACAGTATATTGGACTGCATTAGTAGAAGCCTTTCCAGCAGATCGAGGGAAGTGATTATTCCCCTCTATTTGTCACTGGTGAGGCCACATCTGGAGAATTTTATGTCCAGTTTTGATCCCCCCCTACAACAGAAAGGATGTAGACAAATTGGAGAGAATCCAGCAGAGGGCAGTGGAAATGATCATGGGGCTGGGGTACATGACTTGCGAGGCAAGGCTAAGGGAGCTGGGCTTGTTTAGTCTGCAGAAGAGAAGAGTGAGGAGGGATTTGATAGCAACTTTCAACTACCTGAAGGGGGGTTCCAAAGAGCTGTTCTCTGTGGTGGCAGATGACAGAACAAGGAGTAATGGTCTCAAGTTGCAGTGGGGGACATCTAGGTTGGATATTAGAAAACACTGTTTCATTAGGAGGGTAGTGAAGCACTGGTTACCTAGGGAGATGGTGGAATCTCCATCCTTAGAGGTTTTTAAGGCCCAGCTTGACAAAGCCCTGGCTTGGATGATTAAGTTGATGTTGATTCTACTTTGAGCAGGGCATTGGACTAGATTACCTCCTGGGGTCTCTTCCAGCCCTAATCTTCTATGAGTCTGATTCTTTCCTGACTGGCAGATTATCATTGGCGGTACACCTCTACCTCAATATAATGCTGTCTTTGGGAGCCAAAAAATCTTACTGCGCTATAGATGAAACCACGTTATATTGACCTTGCTTTGATCCACCAGAGTGCAAAGCCCCACCCCACTGGAGCACTGTTTACCGCGTTATAGCCGAATTCATGTTATATCGGATCGCATTCTATTGAGATAGAAGTGTATTGAAATTTTTACTCGTAAGATTGGGATATTTTTCCCACTCAGATCTGATTATTATAGTTGCTTGTTGTGTCCTGCATAATAGCTATGAGATGTAAGCTGCTGTTGGGGTCGAGGGTAGAGATGGAGCGCAAAGTGGAGCTATGTGGTTGAGGGAGAGTTTGTAAACATAATTTAACGGTCAGCTGCATTAATGTGGTATGCTTGGCTGTACTTGTGACCTGAAGGTTTGTGGGCTGTTAAGAATTGTGTAGTGCTTGGTGTACATTTATACATATAACACTTTTAGTGAACCTATGCCTTTTTGGTTGCTTGTTATACATTTATCATTACATTGTATTTCACTGAAACTATGAACTATGCAGTGTGTGCTGGGTGTTTTTTTGTACTTGTGAATTCTGTGGTGCTGTACACTCACAAGTACTCGGTGCTTTGGGTACTGCTATGCATTCTGCAATGTGTAAGAACAACCGTACTGGTTCAGATCAATGGACCATCTAGCCCACTATCCTGTCTTCTGACAGCGACCAGAGCCAGATGCTTCAGAGGGAATGAACAGAATAGAGCAATTTGCAGTGATCCATCCGTTGTCGTCCAGCCCCATTATCTGGTAGTCAGAGGTTTAGGGGCACCTGGAGCATGAGGTTGCATCCCTGACCGTCATTGTCCGTCAAGAACTTATCTAATTATTTTTGGAACTCAGTTATACTTTTGGTTTTCATAACATCCCATAGCAGTGTGTTCCTGAAGTTGGCTGCATTGTGTGAAGAAGTACTTCCCTTTTGTTTGTTTTTAATTCTGCTGTCGATTAATTTCATCTTGTGACACCTCGTTCTTATGTTTTGTGAAGGAGGAAATAACACTTCCTGTCATGGTATAATTTCCCACTCTGAACCTTAGCATCCAAGAGATGGGGTACCAGCATGAATTCCTCTAAGCTTGATTACCAGCTTAGAACCTGTAGCGCTGCCACCAACCAGGAATTCCAGTGCCTGGTACACTCTGGTCCCCCCAAAACCTTGCCCGGGGA
>NC_133771.1:65203303-65204967 GCF_003597395.2 Chelonoidis abingdonii
TGACAGCCAGGCTTACTGAACTTGTTAACCCTTTATAGTCAAAGAGATATAAAGTACTTCTGTGCTATTAACTCTTCTTATCTGTTTATGACACTTCCCTATTTACTTTCTCTACACCATTCATGATTTTATACACTTCCATCCTATCCCCCTTAGTTGAATCTCTTCTCAGATGAACAGTCCCAGTCTTTCTAATCTTTCCTCATATGCAAGATGTTCTACACCCCTAATTATTTTTGTTGCCCTTCTCTGCACCTTTTCCCATTCTAATGTATCTTTTTTTGAGATGGGGCAACCAGAACTACATGCAGTATTCAAGACGTGGGCATACCATTGATTTATATAGTGGTGTTAAGATATTTTGTCTTATTACCTATCCCTTTCCTAAGGGTTCTAACATTGTTAGCTTTTTTGACTGCACATTGAGCGGAAGTTTTCAGAGAACTATTCACAGTGATTTCAAGATCTTTTTCTTAAATGTAACAGCTAATTTACATCCCCATTATTTTTTATGTACAATTGGGATTGTTTTCCAATATGCATTACTTTGTACTTATCAACATTGAATTTCATCTGCCATTCTGTTGCCTAGTCACCTAGTCACTCCCTCCTTTCTAGTTTGTTGTACTGCTGTCTCTTCTCATATGAGTGTAACAATGAAATGTTGATACTTTTGTCTTGTTGATTTGGGATGAGGGAGGCACCATCTTGTGCTTGCCAAGTTGGACCAACAGGAAAAGGCATTTCTAAAATGTGAGGTGTTTTAAGGGGAATAATGGCTTCTAATCTCTGTGACCTTGGGCAGTGGAGTTTACAGTTGTAACCAGAGCAGTCAGGCAGGCATTGCTGGAGGACTGTTTAGGATTGATATAGGTCACACAGTGTCTACAGTTGTACTACGTAGGTTGATTATGGCTCAGTGCCATTTAGGGAGGTGGTTTTACAGTGTTGCTTCAAGGGTGCTTATATCTGCTGGAGACAAATTTGAGTGTAGACACATGCACAAATAAGTCACTACAAGGCAACTTCTGTTGACCTTACTTAATAGTGTGGATCCAGACCTTAGCCTACAAAAGAGTGTAATATCATTCACATTGGCTGTCCCCTGGCACTTGCTGAAAGTAATTGTCAGGTTATCTGCATGTTGGTGTAGATTAGTGAAGTTTCACTCAACTTTAAAATAAATGTATTATGTAAATAAAAGTTTCTTTACAATATTGTGTATACGTAGCTCAAAGGAAAAACTACTTTCCAGTTTAGATGTTTTCCTACAAAATATATCTTACGTGTGAAGTAGCTTTGTTTCTTTCTGCAGTTTTTTGACAGTGAAGAAGTCTCTACAGAACATGAGAATGGCCGTACCAGGTCAGACCAAAGGTCCATCTAGCCTAGTATCTGTCTACCGACAGTGGCCAATGCCAGGTGCCCCAGAGGGAGTGAAGCTAACAGGCAATGAGCAAGTGATCTCTCTCCGGCCATCCATCTCCATCCTCTGAACAGAGCCTAGGGACACCATTCTTTACCCTTCCTGGCTAATAGCCATTTATGGACTTAGCCACCATGAATCTATCCAGTTCCCTTTTAAACATTGTTATAGTCCCAGCCTTCACAACCTCCTCAGGTGAGGAGTTCCACAAGTTGACTGTGTGCTGTGTGAAGAAGAA
>NC_133771.1:65208657-65249483 GCF_003597395.2 Chelonoidis abingdonii
CCTCTTCCGTCTTCTGTTCCTGACTATAACCTGGAGATTCCCTATCATCAGACTCTCCCCTAAGAGAAGTCTGTGTCCAATCCACATGCTCCTCTGCAGCAGTTGGCTTTCCCCCATCTCTTAGTTTAAAAACTGGGTCAGAAGCAAATAGAATCTTGTAAACAAAAAAAGGCAAGGGAGGTCAGATGTACTTTGGGCTAGTCTACACTGCAGTTGTAAGTATGACTGCAGTGTATGTAGACATATCTAAGCTATCTTTGAGTTAGCTACTGCAAGTACAAAATTGTGGCAGCACCAGGTTTCAGTTTGGGCTGTACAAGCCTGGCTGGCACCCCGCTACTTACATGGGTGGCTAGCCCTTGCTGAAGTCTGTGCTGCCACGGCTTCACTGTGTTAGCTAGATTCCAAGCTAACTTGGGTATGTCTACATGTGCTGCTTTCACACCTTCAATTGTAGTGTACACACACACCATCTGTTGCTTGATTTATTTTGCCCTGGCAGGTTATCAACTTCCACTGGTAATTTTCATTACATGTTATTTTAGTAGGAAACAGGCAGTGTATTTTCAAAAATATTTTTGTGAGCAAATGGCATGTTTTGTTAATATTATTTGCATTACGGTAGTACCCAAAATCCCCGTTGTGGGATTGGGGCCTCATTGTGCTAGATACTGTACAAATACATGTGGAGACTCAGTTGCCGTGCTTCAGTAATAATGATGGTAAATATAATAAGAAAATTCTAGCAGTATTCAAATTTATTTACCTGAAATGCTGTTAGAACACTAACCTTTCTGTCCAGTTTTTAGTGGACATATATCCTTACTGCAAAGAAATTCACACCAGCGCTAATTGGAATCCATCTTGGTATAATCAGAAAGACCAAGGTTTGCATGAGCATGAAGACTGGAATGGATGTTCTCTAGCTCTAAAACAGGCTTATGTGATTGAACTCCTACAGTCAATTCTGATAGTACTTCCTGTGTCCAGGTGACTGAAGAGAGTTGCACCAATAAGACCCGGTCTGTGTAGCTCAATTCCACAGATGTTAACAACTGAGGGAGCCCTACGTAAATGGTCCACTTAACTACTGCACCATTTAAACTTGTCATCTAAATTTTCTCAGAACAATTCTAATCCGTACACTGCTTAAAATAGTGAAAGCAGCAGGCTCCTGTCTAAACTAGAACCCCAACATGGTTAACAACATTGAAGCTCATCAGTGAATGTAAGTAAGTGGAGGAATTTTTTAGAAAATCGCACTAGATTAGGTAAGGCCCCAAAAGCTGGGTACTTTCCACTAGACAAGAGATTTGTGTTAGTTACTAAGTTAAGCAAATATCAAACAGGTCATTTTGAAGCAATCCAGACAATGGGAGCACAGTCTTATACAGATAGGAAAATTTCTCTAAAATTTTAGAGCTTCTACACTGTGTACTATGGTCTGAGCTCTAAATTGCATTACTAACTGTGACAAAGGCTATGGGTCTTTGTAATTCGTAATTCATGACAAAAACAAAAACCTGGTTCTGGGTTTACTGCCAAAAGGCCTGATTGCCAAGATGTTCTGTGAAAGGTGGTATCTGAGGTAGGGCCATTAAGCCTCTGAAAGGCAGCTATTCCTTAATATGGTTGGGGAGTTTATCTTTCTCATCTTTTATGTCTCTTTGACATCAGAAAACTGGAGTTAGGAATTAATAAGTGTGCCTATGGGGATGGGGGAGAAGTGCAGGGTTGTTGGTATCTAACTAGCAAGCAACTCTGTCAGTCTGATCAGAGTGGCCAGAGAGAATTGTTTGCAAGGGATGTAAGCTATTCATTTTACTTTCCCTTTTCTCTGTAGCTAAACTGAGAAGGCCTTACCTAGTTTGTTATGAGATAGATATATATAAATCCTGAGATGTTATACATCCAGGTTTTTTTAGTTTTAATTCCATTTTTCTTCCATTTTAATCTTGTTTTTGTTAAAATTACTGCTATGCTGGTAATTTCACACAGATGTCCCCCAGGAGAAAAGAACCCCAGAACCTCTAAGGAGAAGTGCCGAAGGGTAAAGAGATTTAGGAACTTATATCCCCTCTTAGTCTCTGTCAAAGGTGATGAATAGAGGAGTCCACTCTCAGTGAGTGATGTTGCCATCAGGCTGCAGTGCGTGCACTCAAAGAGAAAAGCTGTAAGATTAAAGAGGAAATGAGTTGGTGAGGGTGGTAGTTATCATAACATGGCCCCATTCCCTCTCTGGACAGACATCAATTTGCTAGGAGTGGACCGAATTGCTGGATTCCATGTGCTCCAAACCAAGCTGGATCTGGGCAGTGCAAGGTTGCTGTTCCTCTCATTCCCCTGGGGGGTTCCATAGCTCAGCTGCCTTAGACCCTGAAACCAGTGCCTCATTCCTCCTGAGTCCCTAGTTATTTGTACACATTCCACAGAGTGCCTGCTGTGGGTGTACTGAGCTTTTTGATTAACCCTTCAGGGACAGCATATCAGGCAAGGAACACAGGATTAGCAGAGGCATTTCTTAACCACAGTTATTTTTACTCTTAAACATTAGAGAGTTATAGATCAATCTTTGCAAAATAACAGTCCTGAGATGTATCTTCCCTGCCCCCACCCCATCGCCTTCCCAGTCTGATCTCACCCCTTGTGAGAGTCTGAGATCTGGATCAGTGCGTCAGGCTAGGCAAAGTCCCTCCTGCCTTCTCTCTCCAGCCTGGTGTTCTGGCATATGGTTGGGGATAGTCCCATGTTGTGGCAATGGTCATACCAAAAAACGAGCCCAGTTAGTGAAAGAACACAGAATGTGTCTGAATGTTTTAGGTGGAGAGCATCATTATTCTCTGCTGCCAAATGAGGCATCCACTAAGGCCCTTCTGTCCAGACATTATGGGGCTGCTTTGTTGATTTCCATGAAAGATGAAGCTTCTGTCTTAGCTGTAGATGACACTAGAGCCCTATTTAAAATTTTTGAGTTTCCTTTTATAGCTACTTTCAAAATGGTATCTTTGTGGTAATGGATGATCTAGTAGGTTTTGTCTCTGCTTAGAGTGTCAGTATCCAATACAAAGTGTGTGAGGATTTGTAATGTTCACTTGTGTCCAAATGGAGTGGAGAGCTCATAATACATTCAAGGAACACTCTCTTCTTCTCTGAACAAGGAGAGGCAGAAAAAGGAGAGTTTGGAGATTTCTTTCTTAACATGAAAGCTGTAAGACATTTGCTTGTGGAACATAGTTCTGGTGGAAAATATATGCTGAAATCTCTATGAAGAGGCTACAGCTTATTCAGCTCATCTGTCTGATAATTTAGTTGTTAGAGCGAGAGAATCTTTGGGCTCGATCTGTTAAGTCTGCTTTAGCCACTCTTGCTGTGCAAAGCAGCTTCATTGTTATAGGAGCATTCTCAGGCAGTGAAAACTATTGTACCTGGCTTATGCCATGGCTTGGACTAGAAGACACATTAGGGACTTGACAGAAGGAAGGAGACACGACCAAAGTACTTCTGCACTCCCGCCAATCCCTGGCTGCGGTACACTCAATTTGGGGGAGGGGCACATCTTTGTGTTAGCTGTATTTAGTGCAGCTGTATTTAGAGCAGCCTGATTTCTGGAACCCAAAGATTTGACATTTCTCTGCCTCCCTTAGAAATGATCTATTTTGGTCAAGTTTGAAGCACATTCGTGGAATGCTGTGGTTTGCAAGTTCTGTGACTTTACTTCAGTGCTGCTAATCTGTTATTTTGCACCAGTGCTGAAATTCACTTTTTGAAAAAGAGTACAAAAAGACATCAAGGGAGAAAAAAATCATTGCCCCTATGTGTGCTGTGGAAGAAACTTCTTGTTAAAAAGAGTCAAATGCTATGCCTCTTATTGACCCTGATCTTTAAGTAGCTGCAGTTCTAACAGCAACTCTGGTTATATACCAGTTTCTCTTTTTAGTAGAAGAATTAGATGTTAAACTTTTTTTGTAAGGCGATCACAGTGAAATACAGTCTTCGTCATCAAAGCTACTTCATCAATTCCCATCTGTTGGATACTAACAATTTTGGATCTGGTGTTGTGCAGAAAAGCACTGAATTTAATGGGACGTCTCTTGAAATGTTGCGAGAAATAAGATGGTCTCTAGGGTGAAGCATAATGCAAGAAATAGGGCATGCATCGAGCACACTGCTTAGGGACTTGCTTGTTTTGTTTCCAAGAATACTGTAAAATATTTCCTCAAATAACCCACCAAAATGGATATATTCCCTGTATTTTGTGTATAAGTGTATTAACTGTATTTATTTCAGACTGGGCACAATACAGTTTTTATGGGAAAGCGCTTTAATTACAATATTAAAAGTGGATGCCCAAATGAGGTTTCTGCTCATAGAAAATATGAGCAAAAATACAGGTCTTGTATCTTGCCACAATCAGCCATCCCCCCCAAAATCTTGGGAGAACATGTGGGATTTGCATTATGCCCTGGTGGTCACCAGATCCATACTGTGATGAACCAAGGGGTGAAGCAGATTCCAAAGTGAAGGACACCTGGCTGAGAATGCCTTGCCACCATTCTCTTCCAATTTATACAAGGAAGGACAAACTAACTCACGCACCTTACATGGTCAACGGTCCTGGTAACATACGAGCATAGGGACAAGATTCAGAAAACTAGAACCCAAATGATTTACGTCAAAACCAATCCCCCATGTGAACTTTAAGGATCTGTCAGGAGCAGGTGATAGCCATGGAACAGAGGTGTAATGAACTCCCTGCATTAAACATCTCATAAAAAATGGTCTGCTGCATTCAGGTGGTTTAAAGCCGTACCCCTATGTAGAGCACAGTGCTGTAGCCAAACCTCAAGATGACAGAGATATGGAGAATTTATGATGGATGCATCTTAAATAGAAGAACACTCTTTTTTTTCCTGTGTGCAGTCTGGACATCTACTGCAACCTAGACATGCTGCAGCTGCTCGGTACCCAGCAAAGCCCTTTGCTTATTAACAAACATAGGTTCCAGACTGCAGATCACTTAGATGAAATCTCAAAAACCCTTTTGTAAAATGCTGCTGTATCAAGATCTTTAATTGTCCTTATAAGATGTCATTTGTTTTAACCAGGGCTGTAAATTAATCCTAAGGAAGGATCTGAAAAGTAAAAATTTATTTTGCTTTTTTTGAAGTATACAAGTGGTAGAGTCCTAATGTGTTGCTCTTGATCATCATTTCTATTTAATGAATAGGGAGAGGTTTCCAAATGTACTGGCTGACAACTTTTTATTGTAGGAGACAGCAGCTGTAGTTGAATTTTCTGTCACATTTGATAAATATGTTTGTAATTTGGTGCAACTGCTTCATCTATGTCAGAGGTTCTCTAGCAGTGGTCCGCGAGCTCCCGTCAGGTGGTCTGTGGATAGTTCCCTCTAAGATGTGCGCCTGGGTGGCCGCACACGAGAGGATGAAGGGCCACCCACTAATTAGTGGAGCTGCACAGGCGTGACTCTAGTGATTAAGTGCCGGGACCCTGGAGAAGACGCACATGTAAGGTGAGGTGAGATGGGAGAATAAGGGGTAGGTGGGAAGAAGCAGAGGGGTGAGAAGAGGGGGAATTCGGGATATGCAGGGCTGTGGTGGCCAGAGAAAGAGTCAACTTTCCCCAGCTCTAGGGCTTCTGACAGGAAGAGACAGCCCTCTTTCCTAGCCCCAACTCGGGGGCTGCCATGGCCGGGGAGAGGGCATATCCATTGCATTAGAAAGGTAAGACTACTGCTATTAAAATATGAGTTGTGTGCTTTTATTTGTAGAACAAAAAGCTTTATTAAGGTTTTTTTATATAGTACTTTTATCCAAAGTGCTTTACAATGGTTAGCTAACGGTACAAACTACATTTGGAAACATCATTAAATGGTCTACCGAGACCCTCAGCAATTTTTAAGTGGTACGTGGGAAAAAAAAAGTTGGAGAACCACTGATCTATGTCAAACCTGCCCTAGCTCAAGCTATTTATGAAAGTATCATTGGCTTCTTGTCAGCAGGTAGTAGTTTCCCAATTGTTTCCTGTCAGATGAGTTGTTCCCCTTTTGTAATATTTTCTATGCGGAAAGCTGTGTTCAGAGAATGTTAGACTATTTGGTTAAGCTGTCTCATAGACTCATAGACTTTAAGGTCAGAAAGGACCATTATGATCATCTAGTCTGACCTCCTTCACAAAGCAGGCCACAGAATCCTACCCATCCACTTCTATAACAAACCCCTAACCTATGTCTGAGTTACTGAAGTCTTCAAAGGTGTGGTTTGAAGACCTTCAAGCCTGCCAAAGAATCCTCCAGCAATGCTGCACCCAGGCCCCATCGCTGCAAGGCAGGCGAAAAACCTCCAGGGCCTCCTGCCAATCTGCCCCAGAGGAAAATTCCTTCCTGACTCCAATATGGCGATCACGTAGTCCTAAACCTGAGCAGGTGGGCCAAGAGCTCGCAGCAGCCATGCACCCAGGAAAGAATTATCTGCAAGTAACTCAGATTACCCATCTCATATAACATCCCATCACCAGACACTGGGCCATTATACTTACCGGCCGATAATCATTCAAGATCAATGCCAAAATAATTTCCACAAATTAGGACTATCCAATCATACCATCCCTACAAAACTTTATCAAGATTAGTCTATAAGCCAGATATGTCTATTTCACCCAACTACTCCCTTGGAAGGCTAGTGTTCTCTGAACTTCATCTCCTCTCATGGTTACAGTGATCTCTAAACTCTCTCTTAAACGTCATCAAACTTCCCTAGTGATCCAGTTAATATACCATATTTGTTCTTTGAATCCACATGTACGTAAGCTAGAATAATCAAATAATTCCTCTACCTCCAACTGCTATATAGTCTCCTCTATATATTTATACGAGCAAGCCTAATCCCCCTCAACCTCTTTTTGGTTAGGCTAACAAGCCCACCTCTTTGAGTCTCCTTTCTAGGACAGGTTTCCATTCCTCGGATCATCCAGTAGCCGTCTCTGAACTTGTTCCAGTTTGATTCATCCTCTCTTAACATGGGAGACCAGAATTGCACACAGTATTCCAGATGAGGTCTCACCAGTCGTTCTTATAACGGTACTAACACTTCCTTATCTTTGTTGGAATACCCTCACCCTGATGCATCTAAACCTGACATTAGCTTTTTTAATGGCCATATCACATTGGCGGCTTATAGTCCTCCTGTGATCAACCATACGTCCAAGGTCCTTTCCTCTGTGCTTCCAACTGAGTTGTCCCCAATTTACATAAAATCTTTTTTAATCCAATTCATGACCTCTGCACTTTTCACTATTAACATTTTCACTCTTTACTATTAGTTGCAGTACTACAGGTCATCCAGATCTTCCTGTATGATATCCGCGTCCTTCTCTGTTAGCAATCCTGCCGCTTTGTGTCATCTGCAACTTATAGCCACATCCTGCTGTTTGGCCCCAGGTCAGTAATTAAACAAGGTTAAATAGATTGTCCCAAAACTGAGCCCTGAGAGACATCCACTAGTACTCCTTCCAGCCTGACAGTTCACCCTTCAATATGACTCGTTTGTTGTGTCCCCTTTACACAGTTTCCTTATCCACTTTCAATGTGCTATTGATCCTATCTTTTTTCCAATTCACTAATAAATCCCCATGTGCAACTATGTCAAATGCCTTACTGAATCGAGGTAAATTAGATCTACTGCATTTCCTTTGTCTAATAATCTCTTACCTTCTCTACAAGAAGGAGATCAGGTTGTTTGGCACGATCTACCTTTTGTAAAACACATGTTGTAATTTTGTCCCATTTACCATTGACCTCATCATGTCCTTAAGACTACTTCTCTTAAATTTTTTCCAAGACCTTACATGCTACAGATGTCAAACTAACAGGCCTATAGTTACTCGTGCACATTTTCCCCTTTCTTAAATATAGGAACTATGTTAGCAATTCTCCAGTCGTACGTACCACCCCTGAGTTTAGAGTCAATTAAATTCTAGCTATAGGCTTGCAATTTCATGTGCCGAGTTCCGTTTATATTCTTGGGTGAGATTATTGGGCCCTCTGTTCATTTTAGTCTCTTTAGCCCTGTTCAAGTTTGGCTTCTACCTCAGATGTGGTAATATCTACCTCCATATCCTCATTCCCATTTGTCATCCTTTCATTATCCCTAAGCTCCTCATTAGCCTCATTAAAGACTGAGGCAAAGTATTTATTTAGATATTGGGCCATGCCTAGGTTATCCTTAACCTCCATTCCATCCTCAGTGTTTAGCGGTCCCTCTTCTTCTTTGTTTTCTTCTTATTTATATGGCTATAGAACCTTTTACTATTGGTTTTAATTCCCTTTGCAAGGTCCAACTCTACATGGCTTTTAGCATGGCTGTCAGTAGTTAAGACATGCTAAAGTGAAGGTTGTGCATATGCATTGCCATTAGGTTGTATTTAATAACATATCAACTCATTATGTCCTGCATCACAAATATACCACATCTTAAAATCACTTCTGCATCCTCATGCATATGTGCACCTTGTAGATTTTCATTCTTCAATTGCCCTATTATATCATAATAACCTACAGGAAACAAAGAGGGAGAAATTTTTTTTAGGGTGGCATAAGCAGGAGGATAATTAGGATTACTTTTGTAAAAAGGTAACTTTAGAGGATAAAATTCTGACCCCATTGAAATCAATAGGAAGTTTTGTGATTGTCTGTCTTCACTAACTGACTGGGATTTCACCCAGAATAAACATCTGAAAGGCTTTTAAAAAGCATTTCTCCAACCATGAAGGATGAGGCAGGGATTGGGTACAGGTTTTTTATGTGCCTTAGAGTCAGGAGGCTCCCCATCTCTCTGGAATAGGAAAAAATGGAAAAACCTTCCCTTCTTCCCTCAGATACCCCTTGAAATACTTCTTCTTATCTAGCTGCCTGCTTCAAGGAGAGCTCTGTCATGAATTCTCTTTCCAGCCAGCTGGCTGAGCAACTCCTCTGAGAGATTGGAAATGAGGGCAGCAGGGCAGTTAACCTCTTCCTTGCCTGACTTAATGAATTTTTTGTGTATATATACCCCCTCTCACTTTGACAGACATGTTCTGTTCTTCCAGTTTGTTTTAGCTGCTCTCCCCTTCCCTTTTGCTAATACTGTCGCCTGCTGCCCATTACACCCTGCCCCAATATTTTAGCTGCCCCTCCATTTTTCTTTGCACCACTCCCCCTGTCATTACTAGTTGTGAGATAGCTGAGGACTTTTGCTCAGGACTCCTAGCTCTCTAGTTTCTGCTCTGAGGACCAATCCTTTCCTTGTAAAGCCCTGAGTAGGGATTCTGTCCCAGTCTTTAATGGTGGCCCTTTGCAGCATCTAAGGTGTATAAGAGTTTGGTGTCACCCTTCAGAGTTTGCAGGAACTCTCAACACTGCTTGCTATATGCCTGGCTTTCTCTTTTAGAAAAGAAATACATGTAGGATAGAACTCTGATCAGCTATTTAGGTTTATTAGTTCAGTGGACTGACTCCTGATTTACATCTGTGCAACAGAGCACAATCTGGCCTCTAAAGAGCCCAGACACTGAAAATATGATGGCTTAAAAGTCTTTCTGGGCATGTGATGTTTTTCTATACCAGGAGCTTCCTAACAATTTCTCTCAAACTTTTTACGTGCCTAGTGTATAAACTACATGTGCAGCGTCGCCTTACTTAGCTGCACATTTCATGAAATGAGCAAGAAAATACATAAACTCTACAGTACGTGGAAATAGTGCGGTTTTCAGAGGTTCATAACTTAGTCAAATCAAAATCATTTTTCTCTACAACATGCAAAGCTGCAGAATTGTTCCTGATACAATTGTAAGATTTTTATTTCTAATGGGCAAAGTGAATTTTCCCCCTTTTCATATGTAGAAATGAGTGAACTGGGTTTGCTTAGATTTCCCCAGAAAATTTTGTCTTCAGGCAAAGCTTGGACTGTTTCAATCCTAACGGTGAAAGTTTTCAAAAACTGAAAGCAGAAGGTTAGAATAGAAACTTTTGTGCCTCCTGAACTAGAATGGGGAATGTGGGGCTTGTGCCTTGATTCTGCAGTTGGATTTGTACAGTAGACATAGTGTCTCTGGGTGGAACCCCATTGACTTATTTAGGATTTCACATGCGTGCAAGTGTTGACCAGGCCCAAGTGTCTTCTCCAGGTTTCAGAGACTCTCAACCGAGCAGATCTGGGCTTTCCTCTGCCAGCCCACACTGATCTTTCTCTAGACTGCTTCCTATCACTACTGATTTCCCTCCTTGCTCTGAGTGTACCAGCTCCAAACCCTCTCTCTTTTCCCAGGGAGTGATTGTCCTATCCCAGCAGTAGCCCTTGTCTGTTGCCAGCTTCCTGGCTTTATAGGCCTCACCTATTCCTGCAAAACTGAACCTGCTAGCAATCAATTCCCTGCTCCCTGGCATTTCCTCCAGGTGCAGGCTTGGTGTTAATAGGCCTCCCTGGCCACCTTAACCCTTTCAATCCTGTGTGAGTAGACATCCCATCACAATGCAGAATCATTGAGTAGGTGTGTGTCTAGTTCTTGGGTCTATGCTAATTAACACTTTTATCAGTGACCTGGAATAAAACATAAAATCATCACTGATAAAGTTTGACCTGGATCTGTATCACTTGTTATGATGGGGGCAAGCAGACATGTGTTTTAATATAGCTAAGTGTAAATGTATATATCTAGGAACAGAGAATATAGACCTTACTTATAGGACTCTAACCTGGGAAGTAGTGACTAAAAAAGATTTGGGTTCATGATGGATAATCAGCTGAACGTGAGCTCCAAAAGTGATGCTGTTGCCAAAAGGGCTAATGCAATTCCTGGATGTGTAAACGGGGGAATCTTGAGTAGCAGTACAAAGGTTATTTTATCTCTATATTTGGTGCTGGTGTGACCACTGCTGTAATACTATGTCTGGCTCAGGTGTCTCCAATTCAAGGAAGATATTGATAAGTTGGAGAAAGCCCAGAGAAGAGCCATGAGCCTCAAGGAAGTTCAGTCTATTTAGCACAGGGTTTCTGAAACAGGGTCACCGTTTGTGTAGGGAAAGCCCCTGGCGGGCTGGGGTGCTGTGTTTACCTGCCCTGTCCACAGGTCCGGCCGATTGTGGCTCCCACTGGCTACGGATCGCTGCTCCCATTGGCCTGGAGCAGCTTTCCCTACACAAGCGGCGACCCCTGTTTGAGAAACCCTGATATAGTATAACAAAGAGAAGGTTAAGGGGTGAGTTGACTACAGTCTATGGGGAGCAAATATTTGATAATGGACTCTTCAGTCTAGCTGAGAAAGGTACAACATGATCCAATGGCTGGAAGTTGAAGCTGGACAAATTAAGACTGGAAATAAGGTGTACATTTTTAACAGTGAGGGTAGTTAATCATTGGAACAATTTATCAGAGGTGATGTTGGATTTTCCATCATTGGCAATTTTTAAATCTAGATTGGATGTTTTTCTAAAAGCTATGCTCTAGGGATTATTTTGTTGAAGTTCTATGGACTCGGTAATACAAGTAGTCAGACTAGATGATCACGATGGTCCCATCTGGCCCTGGAGTTTATGAATCTATAAAAACAAAAGAGTCTCCACACGATTAAAAGATCAGAGGTTAGAAAATAATGGTATTGGGCTTCTGGTAATTTCATGGTAGTATAAACAATGTTACTGAAAGTGCTATTGTGACTTCCTTCTAAATGTCAGAGC
Source organism: Chelonoidis abingdonii (assembly GCF_003597395.2). Taxonomy (NCBI): domain Eukaryota; kingdom Metazoa; phylum Chordata; order Testudines; family Testudinidae; genus Chelonoidis; species Chelonoidis abingdonii. The sequence goes on from NC_133771.1 coordinate 65,220,386, forward strand.
TGTTTAGAAAATATCCAAATAAGAGAAGAGGTTTTTGTTTTTAAAAGATAATTAACAATCTGTGTGGTGCCAAGAGCACATAATGATTATGAATCAAGGGATAAAATGAGTCATCTTGACATTATCAGGTTTAGGCATCTTGTGGTTTACCTATTCTGATGTCTTTTGACCTTTTCAGTTTCATTTAATTGTACTATATATGACATCAGTGATGTAGAAATAAATATGACTTGCATCAATGGTTGTTATAGTGACAAGGCAAGTGAGATGAGAAGCATTTTTTTTTAAGTTTTCAGACTGCCCTTTTAGACAAATGCAGCATATTTTCAGCCTCTTGTAACTTGTACTTACACTGGTACTATACAAAATTCATGATTTTTTTTTTGAGAGAATAAAAATTTTTTTGATTGCTCTTCTGAAATTTGTCCAAAAGTTTAGCTTTAAACATTCAGTATTAAGAGAGTGACTGTTTAGTGTATATTTTAAACCAGTTTTGTCTGGATTTAGTTAAATACAATTCTATGGGAGAGAATAGATAAACTAATTTAATGCCACATGTTTTCACCGTGTCTGGTAAATGAAGAATTTGAAATGGTGCTGAGATGAAACTCCTTTCAAGACTGAGCTTTTCTTAAAAACTCTCCATTTTATTACCATCAGTGCAAATATAGATTTTGCTTTAAAATTGATAGGAAGTCAAGGAAAGCTGATCCAAAACAAACAACATAATATTGCCAAGGAAGCAGAACCATTCAGCCAGAATGACAAAATAACTGATTATCATCATAGTATCTTACATTGTATAGGTCTTTTGGCTCAAAAAACTATGTGCCCCATCCTTCTGTACATGGGAATAAGCCCTAGAGGGAAGAGGAAGCACTATCAGTTTCACCTCACAGTTACATTTGAATTCTTTAACTGAGAAAGCAACTGGCTATCATTCCCAAACTCTTCTGTGCAAGAAGCCATGGATTATTTTATTTGTGGAACCTCATGACATCTTCATGAAGCACCTACCAAGGGCTTACCCATCTGCCAGGCACCTCCTGGATGGCAGCCCCTCAAGGGGAAACACTGTAATGTAGGTTTTTCTATAATAATTGGCTGTATTAATTTGTACCTCATTCCCTGCTGCTTTGTAGTGTGTGAGAGAATTTGGAGAAACCAACTGGATCTCCAGTTTCTACCATACTTCATTCAACACATGGCTGATCTAGTGTTGATTTCAACTGGAATAATGGGGTTTTGGCATCCCTGAAAATCAGTCCCATAATTCTTTATTTTTCTTCTCTTTTACAACCATTTTTGTGATTTAAAAGAGATGGTTACAAGAAGAATGTACTTAAAGTTATACATCTAAACACAGTAACTCCTTGGTTAACATTGTAGTTATGTTCCTAAAAAATGCTTCTTTAAGCGCAACTATGTTAAGCGAATCCAATTTCCCCATAAGAATTAATGTAAATGGGGGGGGGGTGTAAATTCCAGGGAAATTTTTTTCTCACCAGACAAAAGACTACACACACACACATACACAGTATACATTTTAAACAAACAATTTAATACTGTACACAGCAATGATGATTGTGAAGCTTGGTTGAGGTGGTGAAGTCAGATGGTGGGATATTTCCCAGGGAATGCCTTACTGCTAAATGATGAACTAACACTTGGCTGAGCCCTCAAGGGTTAGCACATTGTTGTTAATGTAGCCTCACACTCTACAAGGCAGCATGAATGGAGGGAGGGGAATCAGCATGGCAGAGAGAGACAGACATACACCCTGTGAGAGAGAGATGCACATTGCCCCTTTAAGTACAGTGACCCCACTCTAACTACATTGCCTTTTTAAGTAGATCAGCAAATTGAGACAGCTGCTGCTGCAGCAAGCTCCCTCTGTCCTGAGCCCTGTAGGTCTCCTTGCCCCCCCCTGAAGATAAGGTACAGGAGATGGGGGTACAGGAGCGGGAGAAGGGGGACACCCTGACTTTAGCTCCCCTCTTCCCTCCCCCCCCCCCCGAGCAAGCAGGAGGCTTCTGGGAGCAGCTCCAAGGCAGAGGGCCAGGAACAGCACATGGCAGTGGGGGCAGGAACAGCTGACAATTGATAGCCTGCTGGGCAGCTGCTGCACAGGGAACTTAGGGGAGCAGGGAGCTGATGCGGGGGGCTGCTGGTCCACCATGGTTCCAAGCCCCACCAGCTAGCACTAACTGACTACTTTTTCTGCAAGCAGTGGACAAAGCAGGCAGCTGCCAAACAGCCTTATAAGGGAGCATTTCACAACTTTAAATGAGCATGTTCTCTAATTGATCAACAATGAAACAACATTAACTGGGTGACTTTAAGTGAAGAGTTACTATAATGTAAACAGGCAAACAGGAAGATTGCTCCTGTTATACTGTTAGTAATAAGTCAACCCAGCATTTGCTGTAATAAATCATTATGTAAACATGTACATCAGCATACTCTCTCAGCTTGGTGTGGCATATCTCAGCAGCTATTTATGTTTAGAAGTGATCTAAGTGCTCATGCTTCAGGGCAACCTCTAATTAGTAGAAACTTTCTTTGTTGCCAAATTATTCTACTGCTAGCTTTCTTGCATCATACTCTGAAACATAGAATATCAGGGTTGGAAGGGACCTCAGGAGGTCATCTAGTCCAACCCCCTGCTCAAAGCTGGACACATCCCCAGACAGATTTTTACCCCAGATCCCTAAATGGCCCCTTCATGGATTGAACTCACAACCCTGGGTCTAGCTGGCCTATGCTCAAACCACTGAGCTATCCCTCCCCCCAATCTGCTACTGGTCACTGTAGGAGATAGGACACCCTGCTAGATAGTTTAATCTAGAACACTTATGTTTTTCCAGATTAGTTTTGTGTTCTTGATGTGGTTGAACTGCTCTTTCATATGTGAAATGTTTTGGAACACAGTTCTATAAGTAATTTAGCCCACATTAGGAACTAAACTGATCTTGTTGATTTACTTTTAGAGGAGGAGACGGGGAAAAACTATTTTATTTGGGCAAAAATGTCCATATAATTAGGATTTATATGGCATTTTTCAGTGTAGGGTAAGTAACAGTATCTCATTTTATAGATGGGGAAAACTGACACTTGCCCAAGTCATAGATCAAGTTGGTGGCAGAGTCAGGCACATAACTTGATTTCCTAACTACCAGACCTGTGTGCTGTACATCACCAGGCAATGTACATATAGTAACAACTACTCAAAGTTTCCTGAGGATTTAACTGTTTTGCCCACAACAATATAAGGGAAACATTATACTTAATGAAACGTCTTATGTTTGTGAGAAGTAGCTGATATATCACACAAGTTGGTTACAGTTAAACTGGGAGATTTTTTTAATGGGGGATGGGGAAGGGTAACTTGGGTGGATAGGAGGGGGAAAATAGATGGCAGCTAGTATGGGGGTCAGAGTGGAGATACAAAATTATATATCTTCTAAACTTCCCATGTGTACCTGTTGCACAATTTAATACATATGGAAAATTTTCCTTCAGTCTTTTGCTAAAATGACTGAACGTGGTCCAGGCCAGTGACAATAAATCCTTAGCCTGTCTCCTGAAAATGCCTGTGAGGGTGCCAATTAATGTCAAATGTTGTGATGAGCAACAGAATGAATGGCTGATGTCAGAAACCACAATTCAATATTTCTCTGCTTTTTTGGTTTAACACACAACTTCCAGAAAGAAGGTTTTTAGGGCTGTCGATTAATTGCAATTAACTCATGTGATTAACAAAAAATTAATCGCAATTAAAAACATTAATCATGATTTAATTGCAGTTTTAATTGCACTGTTAAACCATAGAATACCAATTGACATTTATTAAGTATTTTTGAAAGTTCTTCTACATTTTCAAATATATTGATTTCAGTTACAACACAGAATACAAAGTGTACAGTGCCTACTTTATATTATTTTTATTACAGATATTTGCACTGTAAAAATGATAAACAAAAGAAATAGTGTTTTTCAGTTAACCTCATAGAATACTGTAATGCAATCTCTATTGTGAAAGTGCAACTTACAACTGTAGATTTTTTTTGTTTAAGGAACTGCACTCAAAAACAAAACAGTGTAAAACTTTAGAGTCTACAAGTCCACTCAGTCCTACTTCATGTTCAACCAGTTACTAAGACAAACAAGTTTGTTTACATTTACAGGAGATAATGCTGCCAGCATCTTATTTACAGTGTCACCTGAAAGTGAGAACAGACATTCGCATGGCACTTTTGTGGCTGGCATTGCAAGGTATTTACATGCCAGATATGCTAAACATTTCTATGCCCCTTCATGCTTTGGCCACCATTCCAGAGGACATGCTTCCATGCTGATGATGCTTGTTTAAAAAAATGCGTTAATTAAATTTGACTGAACTCTTTGGGGGAGAATAGTATGTCTCCTGATCTGTTTTACCCACATTCTGCCATATATTTCATGTTAAAACAGTCTCAGATGATGACCCAGCACATGTTGTTAGTTTTAAGAACACTTTCACTGCAGATTTGACAAAACGGAAAGAAGGTACCAATGTGAGATTTCTAAAGATAGCTACAGCACTCGACCCAAAGTTTGACTCTGAAGTGCCTTCCAAAATCTGGGGCACTAGGTGTGCATGCTTTAAGAAGTCATAAAAGAGCAACATTCTAATGTGGAAACTACAGAACCCGAACCGCTAAAAAAGAAAATCAACCTTCTGCTGGTGGCATTTTGACTCAGATAATGAAAGTAAACATGAGTCGGTTTGCACTACTTTGGATCGCTATTGAGGAGAACCCCTCAGTAGCATGGACCCATGTCCTTTGGAATGATGATTGAAGCACGAAGGGACATGAATCTATAATGCATCGGGCACACAAATATCTTGTGACACCGGCTACAATGGTGCCATGTGAACACCTGTTCTCACTTTCAGGTGATATTGTAAACAAGAAGTGGGCAGCATTATCTCCTGTAAATGTAAAAAACTTTTTTGTCTGAGTGACTGACTGAACAAGAATTAGGACTTAGTGGACATGTAGGCTCTAAAGCTTTACATTGTTTTGTTTTTAATAGTTTTTTTGCACATAAATCTACATTTGTAAGTTCAACTTTCATGACTGAGATTGTATTACAGTACTTGCATGAGGTGAATTGAAAAATACTATTTTTATAGCACAAATATTTGTAAAAAAAATATAATGTGAGCACTGTACACCTTGTGTTCTGTTGTAATTGAAATCAATATATTTGAAAAATTTAGAAAACATCAAAAACATTTAAATAAACGGTACTCTGTTATTGTTTAACAGTGTGATTAAAAAAATTGCAATTAATCGCTTGACAGCCCTAAAAGTTTTACATATGTATTAAATTTAAACCATTTGTTACTTTGCCAGATAATTTGTTGTGTGTGTGGGAGCAACAGCGAGAGAAAGTGTGTGTGTAATAAAACAAATCCTGGACTATAAAAGAAATTCATGGTTGCTATGTAAATGTACTACTCTCCCACAGTGTAACAAGCTACAGGCACCTCGGTGCAGAAATTATTGGTGGGACTTTTTGGCCTGTTATGCAGTAGGTCAAAATCTGAGCATAAAAGTCCCTTCTAGCCTTAAAATGTATGGCTATATCACGGGTCAGCAACCTTTCAGAAGTGGTGTGCCAAGTCTTCATTTATTCACTCTAATTTAAGGTTTCACATGTCAGTAATACATTTTAACGTTTTTAGAGGGTCTCTTTCTATAACTAAACTATTGTTGTAGGTAAAGCAAAGAAGGTTTTTAAAATGTTTAAGAAGCCTCATTTAACAATTAAATTAAAATGCAGAGCCCCTTGGACCGGTGGCTAGGACCTGGGCAGTGTGAGTGCCACTGAAAATTCACACGTGCCATAGGTTGCCTACCCCTGGGCTATATTAACTTAAATATGTGTAAACCAGTCGTGCTGGGGCTCGTCTCCCTCAGGTGCGGCGTGGAGCCAGGGTGCCTCCTTACCCGCAGCACTCTGCGACGTTGGGCCGCCTCGGCAGGGTGTAGGGACGGAGGAGCCCGGTAATAGAGGTGAGCCCGAGCACAGTGTCTAAGCCCGGCCCTTGGGCAGGGCGGGCAGCAAATGGTCCAGGCTCAACTCCTGCACTCAGGGGCTGAGCAAACACAGTCTATAAGCCCAAGCCCTCAGTTAGGGCGGGGCAGCAAATAGTTCAGGCGCAGCTCTTGCACTCAGGGCTGAGCAAACACAGTCTGTAAGCCCTGGGGGTCCTCCGGATACCGGGCATGAGGCAGGTCCATCCAGCGCTCCTCAGGATAGCGGGCGCAGGGCAGACCAGCTTGGGGGTCCTCCGGGTACCGGGCACGAGGCAGGTCCAGCCAGTGCTCCTCTGGATAGCGGGCGCAGGGCAGACCAGCTTGGGGGTCCTCCGGGCACGAGGCAGGTCCGGCCAGCGCTCCTCCGGATACCGGGCACGGGGCAGGTTGGGCCCAGCGGGAGCTTGGGCCTCAGTGTCTGTCCTCTTTGGCGGCCAGGCCGCAACTGAGCTCTGGGGCTGGGCTTTTATACTTCCTGTCCCGCTCCTTGACTTCCGGGGGGCGGGGACAGGTGGCGTTGGCTCTGCCCACGGAGGTGCCTGCTCTGGCTTGTCCCCCTCAGGTGCGGCGGGGAGCCAGGGCGCCTCCTTACAATATGCTATAGCTTTCTGCAAAATTTACAGTGTGTTTTTTTGCGAACAGTACGAATATGGAAAGTGTCAGGAAAAAAGATTGGAAAATTCTACAATTAATACATTTTTTAAACACTGTTTCATATCACCTTCTAGTGTTTAGTCCACTCGGAGGATAAAAACTTGTTATTTCTTTAGCTAACAGTTGTATTCCTTAACTGAGGAGGTAAAGATCTGTGCTTTTGGACAGAAATCCCTTAGGGGAGGATTTATTAAAGAGGATAGTCTATATCCTAGTAAAGAGGAGAGGATAGAAGTTTTTAAAGTACAGGTAGGAACTGAAGAGAAACAGTCAGATTAAAAGGTCTTATTTAATTACCTCTCATGAAGGCAAACAATGAATTGTTGACAAATTTTACAGATTTTTGTATACAAATGCTAGAAGTCTAAAGAGTAAGATGGGTGAACCTGAGTACCTGGCATTAAATGAGGATTCTGATAGGTATCACAGAACCTTGGTGGAATGATGATAAACAGTTGAACTTGGTAATAGCAGGATACAGAATTTACAGGAAGGATGAGTAGGTTGCACTGGTGTGGGAGTGGCACTATATGTGAAAGACAACATAGAATGAAATACAGTAAACTTAAATGACTCAAACTGTACCATAGCTCTGGGTAGAAAATCCATGTTTGAATAATAAGTGTATAGTAATAAGAGTATAGTAATAATAAGAATATACTGCTAACCACCAGACAAGTATGGTGACTGTGATTGTGAAATATTCAGGGAGTTTAGAAAGGTTACAAAAACAGAAAATCCAATAATAAAGGGGATTTCAACCATCCCCATATTGACTGGATATATTTCTTTGCATGACATGATGCAGACAGAAACTTTCTAGACAACATAAATGATTGCTTCACAGAGCAGATCATCCTGGAACCCATAAGAGGAGAGGCAGTTTCAGAAATTGGTCATCCCAAAGCATGTACTGCACTCCCTAATCTGGTAGTCTTATCACAGTATTGTGCCTGGGCTGTCCTTCCATCTTCCCACATCTTCAATGATAATCACATCAGATGCATCTAGTCTAGATGGAGTTATATCTAAACAGTTTGAGGTCCTTTGGATCCCTACAGAAAAAGTTACACATCAGTGGCCTTGAGCTAAGGGCCATCACTTTTAGCTCCAATTCGTCCATATTAGAATATTTGCTGCATCTTAAATCTTCTGGTTTCTTGATGTCCTTTAAGAGTTCACTCTTCTCTTATATCTGTAAATCATTCTGTTATGCCCCAACCCAAAATCTTATTTAAGGTGGTCATGATGGGTTTCCCTTGGGGTGCCAGCTGGAACTGGGGTACCACTGAGCCCCCCTGACCCACCAGCCTGGGCTCCCTTTTACGCTGTACTACTGTGACAAGCTGCCAAGCTCTCTCCAGGCTCTAGCCTGCACTTTCAGCAGCACACATACACATAGGGACACACCCAGCTGCAGTTACATGTAGATGCTCTGACCAGCTACTGCATGGGAAGGCTCCAGCTAGGGTACTTTCCAGCAACTCAGGCATGCACTCCCTCTGGAGTGTAAACCCAAAATTATACCGTCTTGCACCGCACAGGGAACTGTATAGTGTAAACTCATCAAATTCACTCCCTCCCTTCATGTGCAGAGGAATATACAACAGCTTTCTGCCCTGAGTTAAGACACCCACACATTGGTTTTAGTAAAGCAAAAACAAGTTTATTAACTACAAAAGATAGATTTTTAAGTAATTCCAAAGGATAGCAAAGAGATCAAAGCAGATTATCTAGCAAATAAACAAAAATGTAAACTAAGCTTAATATACTATATCAGGGGTCCCCAACGCAGTGCCTGTGGGCGCCATGGCGCCCACAGGGGCATCTTAATGCGCCCGTATCCTGGCCCCCGGGAGAGCACCCGCCGAAATGCCGCAGCGGCATTTTGGCGGGGACACCTCTCGATGACGTTGCTTGTCGACAGCAAGCGACGTCATTGAGAGGCGTCGCCGCCGAAATGCCGCCGAAATTTGGTGGCATTTCAGCGGGTGCTCCACCACCGCAGTGGTCCTTCGGTTGGCACCCACCACCCAAAATGTTGGGGACCACTGTACTACATAGATTGGATATGAATAGCAAATTCTCACCCTGAGTGATGATACATGGAGGCTCCAGACTTTTAAAGAGCAAAATGCACTTGCTTACATCTTGGAATCCCCAGATGTTCCATTCCCAGGCTAAAAGTCACTTTAACTGGGTCCAGTACTTTCCCCAGTTGGTGTTTGTTCCTCAGGTGTTTCCAGGAGTCTTCTTGGGTTGGGGAGTCAGTGAATAACCGAGATAATGTCACTTCCCTGTCTTATATAGCTTCTATATAGGGCAGGAACTGTTTGTTTCAGAGCTTGGTACCCATGCAAGTCAGGGGAAAAATACTGACATCCCTGTCTTGTCCCTGTAGTGTCACAGCAGCCATTACTCGGCGGCTGTCTAGCGTCCTAAGGAAGGCTCCCCAGTGGGAGATAAGCTTCTCCTAAGGCCTAGTGTTCTCTAATGGGTCATTAACTTGAATGGGCCCTTCCCAGCCAGACATCTAGACTGAGCTTTTTGCCTAGTGGGTGTTGCCCAGGAATAGCCATATGTGAAATAGATACATAGTCAAGATGCATAACTTTAGATATAAAAATGATACATACATACAAATAGGACAATCATATTCAGCCAATGATAACCTTTCCATTGACATCTCACATGACTTACCTTGCATAAAAGACATCATAGCTATGTCAATCATATATTCTTCACAGTGATATTATGGGGTGCAGTGTCAGTGGTTACTAAATTCCACATTAACCAGTCAGTCAATTTACCTATATTTTTTCCAAGACTACGTAATCATCCAGATGAGACTAGATTACACATCCCAGATGCAGAATCGGCTCTAACCTATTGTACAGATAGAACTAGAGTTTAGGCCTGGAGTAGGCAACCTTTCAGAAATGGTGTGCCAAGTTCACTGTAATTTAAGGTTTCACATGCTGGTAATACATTTTAATGTTTTTAGAGGGTCTTGCTCTATAAATCTAAATACAACAATAGTTTATTTATATAATATAAAGTAAATAAGGTTTTTAAAATATTTATGAAGCTTCATTTAAAATAAAATTAAAATGCAGATCTATTCAGTTTAGTGTAATCCTTGCTCTTGCTTTTCCTTGCTGAGTTTTCCAATGTGGGCCACAGCAGGGGGTGACTGAAGAGCGCTGGGTCAAGGCCAGGAGCAGAGCCCTGGGCTGGCTGCCAGTACCCCAGGCTGGCAGTGGGCTGAGCAGGGCGGGTGGCCGGAACCCTAGACCAACAGCAGGATGAGCTGCTCAGCCCACTGCTGGCTCTGCTCAGTCCGCTGCTTATCTGGAGTTCCAGCAGGGATGAAAGTAACTTAAATTTCTCACAGGTACTGTCATACTGCAACCCTCCTCGGCGGGAGGAGCTCGGGTTGGGGATGTGTGGGGGGCACTCAGGGCGGGGGGCTCAGGGCAGGGGGTGGGGATGTGGATGTTGCAGGAGTCAGGACTGGGAGCACGGGAGGTGCAGGAGTCAGGGTTGGGTGGCATGAGGGGCTCAGGGCAGGGGGCTGGTGTGTGTGCGTTAGGGGGAAATTCCTGGGAGGGAAGCGGGGGGCTGGCTCGGGACAGTTGGCTGGCTCGGGACAGTCCCGGTTGCAGCTGGGTTACCTGGATGATGGATGAGTCCCTGCCTCTGCCAAGTGAGCTGTGGGTCAGCTGTGTGGGGGCACTGCATCTGCAGGCAAATTGGAGGCGGTGGCAGAAGGCCCCCTGTCCTGCTGCTCTCTTCCCTTCCCCTTCCCCCTCCCCCTGAGGGGCCACAACTGTGCATGCTGCAGGGACGGCTCATGCCTGTAGTGCCCTGGTATCCAGCCACAGTGGCAAGAGAAGGGCAGCAGGACAGGCTGGGACGCAGACACCTCCACCGCTCCTCCCACCGGCCCCGTTCCCTTGCCTGCTTGCCTGCTGCTTAGTCTGATGCACGGGGCCGCCAGCGCCAGCCTGCTGGAGAGTTCCGGCAGCCAGCAGGACCCCAGCTGGGAGCATGCCATGCACTGTGCCTTCAGCTGCAGAAGAGTGCCCCAGCATTGGCTGGCTCCAAGCGTGCACGCTCTGCCTTACTTTCACTTCTAAGTTCAAGTTTCTGGCCCCTCGCCAGCCGGGGTCCCGGCGGCGAGGACTCCGGCTGGCAAGGGGCTGGCAGCCGGAACCCCAGAGCAGCGGCGGGCTGAGTAGGGCCAGCGGCCGGAACCCCAGAGTGGCAGTGGGCTGAGTGGCTCAGCCTGCTGCTAGTCTGGAGTTCTGGCTGCTGGCTCCTGCCAGCCAGGGTCTCAGCCGCCAGCTCCACTCAGCCCTCTACCGGCCTGGGGTTCCCTTCAACCAAGCCGGCAGCGGGCTGAGTGGGGACGGTGGCCGAGACTTTGGAGTGCCATTAAAAATCAGCTTGCGTGCCACCATTGGCACATGTGCTATAGGTTGCTGATCCCTGGTTTAGGCAGTCCCCTAGTCTATCCATCCCTTAGTCAAATAGCAAAATGGGCTTGGCTATTATTTTGCAAACATTTCGAAATTTGAAAATGCTGCTGGAGATGCCCTGAAGATCTTGGTTTGCTGAGAGTGAAGCTCTACTGCTGGGCTCCCCCAGTAGATGATCATAGTGCATGGTGGTGGAAGAATGGCTCCCTATGCTTCCTCCACAGATAGAAACCTGCTAATTGGATTGGAGAAATGACATCCACTGTGCTTGTTCTGGTTTGTGTATCATTACTAGGGCTTTACCAAATTTACAGTCATAGGATTTTAAAAAATCATAAATTTCATGATTTCAGCTATTTAAATCTGAAATGTCACGGTGTTGTGACTGTAGGGGTCCTGACCCAAAAAGGGCTTGTGGGGAGAGGTCACATTATTGTCCCCCCTTACTTCCACACCACTGCCTTCAGACCTGGGCCCTTGACCAGCAGCCTCAACTCTCCAGCCGCCCAGCTCTGAAGGCAGGGTAGAAGTAAAGGTGGCAATACTCTGACCCCCCCGCAGTCTCCTTTTGGTCTGGGACCCCTAGTTTGAGAAACACTGGTCTCCACCATGAAAAATGCGTAGCATAGGGTAAAAATACACAAAAGACCAGATTTCACGGTCTGTGACGTATTTTTCATGGCCGTGAATTTGGTAGGGCCCCAGTCATCACCAGTAACAATGGTTCTGTAGTTGGCACTTGGTTAAATTATTCTGCTGATGATGCATGAGTGAGAAAAAAACCCAGCTCACCGTCTCATACAATATCTGTGTTTGGTTCTGCAGTGGTAACAATAGGAAAAAGTGGTAAAACCTTAATTTTTCAGACTTATGTCACCAGATAAGGCTCTTGAACACACAAACACTGTCCACCCCCAGATCCATTCAGTAGGAAGGTATCCTTTTTAGTTACTTTTTTGACCATAACTGTACTTTAAAGGTAAGGAAAGTATTGCAACAAAAGTCAGGAGGGCCTTTGATGATATAAAGAACTTCTCTGCACAGATGAATCTGTTTTAAGAGTCTTGTTTTATTTCCATTTTTGCTTGCATTTTTTAATTAAAGAGAAGTAAACATGGATTCTGATCTCTTGAACTTCCCTGTTTTGATAATATGGATTTAGACTCTGTTTCTTTAGTAATATGGATCTCTCTCTTTTCTGTGCTGAATGTACTGTGAAGGTATAGTGTACTGTTTTCATATGATCTGTTATGGTTGAAGTCTGACACTCCCATTTTCTTTGTTGCATGATTGGTTGCTCTGTGACTCGAGAGAGGCCAGTATTTCTCTTGCTACTAATTCTCCATCTTCATGGCTTTATAAATACAGAGGTAAACAGATGGTCTGGTAACCCACGCAGCTGGAAAATTCCTTCTTTGAAGGATCCAAGTCTCTTAAGTTTTAATGCTTGAAGATGGGAGCGAGGGGGAGGGAAAGATGCTGCTTATGTTTAGAAATGTTCCTTGTTTAAATGTGAATTGTTTAGCTCTTGTATGAGACAATATCTCAAGTTCATTTTACTGAGATGTGTAAATTCTAGTTCAGTGCTTGTGAAATTACCCAGGGTACAGTCTGGACTGTTGAACAGCTGTGTCCCCCAGTTCTCCAACCATAGGGTGCTTCTTACACTGTTTTACTGTGAGAACAGCCACTCCTGTCCAGTTAACACACAGTTTCCAGCATGTAACTTGCTCCCGCTTATACAGTCTTAAGTGCTACTAGCTAGCCACTCATGAATTAAACCATAGAGCAACACCAGCAAGCTCTGTAGTCCCAGACTCTCCCTCAGAAATGTCCATCTTGTACTGCTCAGCACACTGTTGAACAATGCAAGCTTATATAAAATCTGTCACTTCATCTATGGACAATGATATGCACCAGCCTTGTTATTCCAAATGGATTTTCCCTTGCATTTTAATCCAAACACGCTGATTAAGATAAAACAATAAGATACATTTATTAACTGCCAAAAGTTAATAAATTTTAGTAGCTGCCAAAAGAAAAGAGATATTTTAAGTGACACAGGTAAAGAGGGACAGGGCCTTGTTTGACAATTAAATAGTGAATGGTGCAAAAGGCTTTGAAAACCCTGAATGTTTCAGAAATCCAATGTTGTGTTTTAAAACAAATGAAGGGTCAAAGTATTTTTCCTGGTAAGCTCATGTAGCTCCATTTATCTGAGGACTCATCTTGGCCCTAAATTTGAAAGTAAGGATTTTGGCTATATTCTATATGTGACTAAAAGATAACTGTTTAGTTAAGTCTCTCTTGAAGTGCTGTTTTCAAGCATCCTCACTACTTTGGATGAATAATGGTGTTATATCTTCTGAATTGGTGCATCAACAAATAACATGAAATCTTCATAGTGGTTTCAAATGCAAACATAGAATCATAGAAATGTAGGGCTGGAAGGGAATTTGAGAGGTCACCTAGTCCATCTGCCTATGCTGAGGCAAGACCGAGTATATCTAGTATCCCTGACAGTTGCTTGTCTAACCTGTGCTTAAAACCTCCATGTTTGGGATTACATGGCTTTTCCTGGTAACCTATTCTGTTGCTAAACTATCCTTTTAATGAGGAAAATATTTTTAATATCTAACTTAAATCTCCCTTGCTGCAGATGAACCTGATTATTTCTTGTCCTACCTTCAGTGAACATGGAGAACAATTAACCATAGCCCTCTTTTGATCACAGCCCGCAGCATATTTGACAACTATCAGGTTCCCTCCTCCTGCCGCGTCTTCCTTTCTCTAGTCTAAACATACTCAGTGTAATACTTTACACTTGTCTTTATTGAATCTAATCTTGTTGATTTCAGATCAGTTCTCCAGTTTGTCAAGGTCATTTTGAATTCCACTCCTGTCCTCCAAGGGGCTTGCAACTCTTTCCAGCTTAGCATCTGTGACACTGCAGACCACGTGGCAGCTCATGCCAAGGCCCCTAGGCCTCAACTGAACACTAATATATACATAGCTGGAGCCAGTCTGGCTCACCTGTGTGTTAGTATTGTTAAAATAGGTATTAGAGTTATAAAAATATGTTTAGAGTGTTTAGACCTTATGAAATGCTTGTAGGGCGCTGCATGTATTAATCTCACTGTACCCCATGTTATAAGGTGATATTAAGTGTTTGTATTGTAATGTTCTTAACTGTGTAAGTCATCAAACAGGCAAGAAGCATTAATTAATGTAAAACAGTGGCTTCCTATAGAAAGTGTTAGGTCCTGCGCATGAAGAAGAGCCATTGAAACCAAATGAGCAGTTGTGAAACAAAAACTTTAATTGCATTCCTTCCCCTTCCCTGAACAGGAGATGTTTGTGTGAACTCATCCTATCAGCTTGAACTCTGGAGGGAAGGAAATAAATATCCCTAACAAGAAGGAACTGGATCTTTAAGCCTCTTGGACTCTAAGGGACAAGAATTAATAAGCATGAGCAAAAGATCCCCAGTGCTTGGCCTGGGTTCGCCCTAAAGGACATATAGAAGCTGCAGTAATATGCAAATTCTATCACCTTTTGGAACCTAAGACTGTAACACATTTGTGTATTTGTATGCCTACTTTAACCTTGTAAATAACTTTTCCTAAGGCCTGGGCTACACTAGTGGGGGGGAGGGGTTCGAACTAAGATATGCAACTTCAGTTACACTATTTGCGTAGCTGAAGTTGAAGTATCTCAGTTTGACTTACCTGGCCGTCCTCACAGCGGTGAGTCGACTGCCGTGGCTCCCCCGTTGACTCGGCTTACTCCTCCTGCCGAGGTGGAGTACAGGGCATCTATTTGGGGATCGAGTTATCACGTCTAGATGAGACGTGATAAATCGATCCCCGATATATTGAACGCTACCTGCCAATCCGGCGGGTAGTATAGACGTACCCTTAGTTAATAAATCTTTAGATTGTTTATTATAGGATTAGCTATAAGCGTAGTCTTTGGTGTAAAGTGAAGTTGATCTGGGATAAGTGACTGAATATTGTTGTGATTTTTGATGTAAGGGTCCATCTCTCACCAAGGCAAGCTTGCGTTGGTGGCAAGATAGACCAGAATACCCAAGGAGACTGTCTCTGACTCCATGGTTAGGTTATTATAGTGCCTGAGGAGTTTACACTTGTACTTGTTTGATGAAATCTAAGTATATAATTCATAGCCAGTTGCGGGTTTGTGCCCTTCTTCTTAACAGTCTGCCCTGAGGTGGATACTCATGCTCCTGAGACACTTCAGACAGCTTGTGACACTGTCATCGGCAAAATGTATAAGCATACTTTCCACTCCATTTCCCAAGTCATTAATGAAAATGTTGAATAGCACCAGACGCAGGACACACCCTTGCAGAATTCGACTAGATATATCCTCCTAATTTGACAGCAAACTTTTGATAATTACTCTGAGTATGGTTTTACAACATGTTGTGCACCTACCTTATAGCAATTTCATCTAGACCAGTGGTGCTCAAACTTTCCCAGTTGCGGCCCCCCTACTTCCCCAGTACAGAATCTGTCACGTTCCCACTCCATTACTGCACAGCCAAGACTTCCTCAGCAGTGGAGTTTAGACTGAAGGCAGGGATGGGGGAGGAGTTAGGCCTAGAGGCGGAGAAAGACTGGGGGTGGAGCAGGACTGGAAGCATGGCCCGCCCTCCCTGCTGCATGCCGTCCCAAATGTTCTCTGCACTTCCCGAGTGAGATGTGCCCCACACTTTGAGAACCACTGGTCCCTGGTTTGCTGATGAGAATGTCAATGGGACGGTGTCAAAAACCTTAGTAAAATCAAGTTAATTCACATCTACTGCTTCCCCTGTATCCAATAGATTGGTAACCCTATCCAAGAAGGAAATTAGGTTGTGCTAGCATGATTTATTCGTGTATGGCTATAAAAGATTTGACAAATATAGTAATCAGAGACATAGGAGCCACTCTGTGGGTGTTCCGGGGCTGGAGCACTTATGGAAAAAACTAGTGAGTGCGCAGCATCCACGAGCCATAGCTGATTGGTAGTGCCACTGAGCAGCTGTTTGGTGGCACAGGGAGTGGCTTGGGGGAGGGCGGACAGCAGTGACTGGGCAGGGGCCTCAGGGAGGCCATGAGGCAGGGATGGGAAGAGGCAGAGCGAGGGTGGCGCCTTGGGGGAAAGGGTGGAGTGGGGCGATGCCTCGGGCAGAACAGGGGTGGAGCACCCCCAGGGATAACTAAAGTCGGTGCCTCTGATCAGAAGTGAGTTTTTATCTTGTTGATTATGTGGTGCATGGAAGTGCTTGGTTCAGATATGTTGAAGATAGAATTTATGCCACTTCACAGCTTGAAGCAAAGAGCTAAATAGTAATATTTGTCGTAGTGACTCATATATATTCCCTTATTAAAGCTGCCATTAAAGGTAAAGAGCACAATGCCCCAACCCTGTGTAGACATAAGCATGTGCTTAACTTAATGCCCTGTGAACCACTTAGAAAAGTTAAGCATGTGTGTAAGTTTTCACAGGATCAGGCCTAATAGTGCGTGAGTGCTTGTAAATATGACAATGGGATTTTTAAACGTGATAGTCATTTATATTTTACATGTACATTTTCCAAGCCCTGTGCAAACTAGAAATGGAACAAAACCTGAACCTGTTCTGATTTCAGGGGGATGGGTCAGAAGCTGAATTTGAATAATCAGATTGGTCAGTAACATCTCCAGCTGCTTGGGAAATCCAAGAGCAGAAGTGGGAATAAGACACTCTAAAGCTGAATGAAGAACCCTTCACTTTTAAGTAATCTAACAGTTATGTCCTTTTCATTGTTTTCTGTAGTTTAATCTAACATTGTCAATCAACTTTCAATTTAATTTATTTTTTAGAATAAAGTTTTACCTCTCGAGCAGGTCAAATAGAAGAAAATTTGTTTGAAATATAGTCAATGATAGCAATTTTTTTTTTTTTAAATAATGTATTTGCTGAGGGTTCAGTCTTTTCTTTGCCCTGAACACGGAGCAAGAAATAGTATGGTGGTGTATTCCTCCTGAAGCAGACCAGGCTTTGAGCGTCACATTCTACCTTCCAGGTTCCCCATTGTTCTGAAGAGAAGTCGTCTGCCTGTTCAGAGCTGCCACAACTGCCAGGTCTGCCCATGCAGAGCTGCTTGCAGGATCAGCGCTTTTGTATTTGGGGAGTTGGGACAGGTAGAGAGAACTTTTCAGGTAGCAGATAAGACCTTTAGGAAATAAATTGGTTGCTTTTATCTAAATCCTGGTTGGAAAGTTGGCTTCATAACGTGCAGTTTTATGGAGTCTCCGCAGAAAAACCAAGAATTTGAAAAGGTATAGAAACTGAAGCATCTTCTCATGTCTAAGTGATCCCTTCAGAATATGACAGAGAGGCATTTTACTAGTGCAGTGTATGGAAGCAATCATTTGAATAACTCTTCTTCAAGCAGTTGTCATTTCTTATTTTTAAAATCAATCTACCAAGAGTACAATTTCACCTTCATCATCCACTGGACTAAGGAAAAAGGCCGGCAATCTTTAGTCTTGTACTAGTGGTATTATTAAGGTTTTCTGTTTCGTGATCCAAGCTCAGAAATAGGAGATGTAGATTTTTGGAAAGGTGATCCCATGTTTACAGCGGAATATTCCAGCATTTACTTCTAGTTGTAGAAAGCCCTGAGATTGATCTTGCAATCCTGACATGATCTATATAGAAATCTATTTTAGATAATTTTAAAATGTTTGTTAGGTAGCATTTTCTTTGCCCTCAAAGTCTCCTTTGGATAGGCTGATAATATTGGTGTATTCTGGCTTTAAAGATAGAAGCATATGAAAATGAGTACCAAGCAAACTTTTAAAAACCTCTCTGAAACACTTCTTTTTTTACCCTGTTTAATATGTGATTATGGACAATGAAGGAGATATCTATAATTTTAAGGAAGTCAGGGAACAATAGCTGAACCATTAATTGGGAAGCGGCTTTCCTAGGTGACAGCTAAAAGTTTGTGGAAACAGGAAAAGAAAAAGAGAGTTTAAATGCAGCCATTTAAGTGTTAGAGACAAAGCAAATCACTAACCTTACATGGGGCAACCAATTCCCCAACCCTGTTCTGTGTCTGATCTTGTTGCATAAGAAAAAGTTCACATGGCATGAGCCCAAAGGGACAGATAGCCCCACGGTCAGTCTTCCTCTGATACCTCAATAGAGATTTCAAAAGGTCTCTTACCTCCAAGTTGGTGCCTGAGGTTCGAAGGGAGACGATCCGTAGTAGTGGTCACTACCTCAGCTGGGCATAGACATCTGAGGCACACGGCACCAAATATTGTGGAACAAACGAACTTCACTTTTAGGTTGGAAGCAACAAAATCAGAGACAGCTTTATTCAGGACATACAATTGCAAGGGAAGAACACAGCTGACAGAGAGCATCTCTGCCTCAGTTTCTTCAAAGTACAAGCAAAATTGCACAAGCATTTATACCTTTTTATGATGTGCATTAATTAAAAACATCTGCATTTTATTTAGGCTATTTACTATTTATTTCAGTATTCTTTTTTACTTTTTTTTAAACACTGTTATCTCAAGGCTAGGTTACACTAACTGTTTTGCTGTTTGTCACTTGCCTCTAATGTAAGCCCTGCTTCTACAGGTTTCGCAATATTAGGCTAAAACTTAAAACACCACACAACCATGTATACTTTGTTTACATGCTATCTTTTGGTTTAGTGATGATTAGGGTATTGTTACTGAGTATCAGTGGTATGCATTTTTTTTTTTTTTAAGATTATTGGATATGAAGCATGGAGCACTGTGATGAACAAATAACAGTGTCATTGTCAAACATAATTTGTACTCTAATGCAGATTGGGATACATGATATTACTAGCTCACATGAATCCGGGCTTATTGTTTCCAATACAGTATTAATAAATACATTAAAAATTATCTGTCTTGATTTTTAAAAAAGTATATTTTCTTGGTCAAATACTGCATAGTAAGAGAATCTAATCTTTTTTGCTTCCTTTGTAAACTTTTATTTATTCAGTGGAACAAGTTCCTGTGGAGCCATACTACATTCCATTGTCTCAAGCTGAGGTACTGCAGGAGGGAAGTGATGTTACACTGGTTGCCTGGGGGACTCAGGTCAGTAAGTCTTGTTTAAGATATGCCATGGGGCTGTTGCATGCTGTAGGAATGTAGTAATGGGATTTGACACTGAGCATGGAAATGAAACGAGAAGTTTATAGTAGCACACTGAAATAAAATTATAGGTGTTTGAATGCTAAAACAAAATATGCTCTGTGCTGGCTGGTATACTTGCTTCATTGTTTAGTGATCCTCTTTGAGCATTCTTGGGCCACCTTTTAGATGTTGTTAGCCTAGCTCTTACGGGTTCTATAGATTATCTCAAACTTTCATTACGAAGAAATCTACATCTATAAGATTCTAGTGGTTAATTGGTAAGACTGCGTGCAACATTCAAAGCCCCTGATATTCTGTGAACTTTGTAAAAATTCAAGATGTGGAAAAATCTTTTAAAGCTTGGGAAGGATATAAAATAATACTCTCCAACGCAAAAGTATGAAGCATGAATTTCAGGGTCTAAAGTTTCTCAGTTTAATGTCATTTGAGGCAATAGTTTAATGCCTTTTTAATGCTTATCCCTGAGCTCTTTATAGAGGATATATATATGCTTGGAATATAAAATTAGCATTCTGATCAGTATCTTCTTGTATGCTCTCACTTGGAGAAGACCTGTGTATGGGCGGCCACTATTTTCATGATCTTTGTGTCACTTAGTTGGAAAGCTTCTAGGAGAGAGTGGCATAATTTCCATTACTAAAGAATAGTATTAAGTCAATCTCCTTTTCGGTGAGGGATTCTATTGTATGGTCCAGGGATTGGCAACCTTCGGCACATGGCTCATCAGGGTAATCCGCTGGTGGGCTGCAAGACATTTTGTTTACGTTGACTGTTCACTGGCACAGCCCCCCGCAACTTCCAGTGACCGCAGTTCGCCGTTCCTGGCCAATGGGAGCTGCGGGAAGCTGCATGCTGTAAAAAAACATGTCTCACAGCCCGCCAGCGGATTACCCTGATGGGCCATGTGCCAAAGGTTGCTGATCCCTGTAGTGGTCCCTCGGGCTCAGGCTCACAGGCATGCCACTTTGTGTCGCTGTGTCAGGCAACAAACAGTCAATTAACAGTCTGTGGTTCTGACCTTCTGGCGGGCAGAGTGGTAAGCATAAGTGGTCCCTAGCCAAAGCCTTGGTGCTCGAGCAGGGGCAGTCACAGGGGCCCTGACCCTCTGGGTGGGGAGAGCAGGAAACAGGCTTTACCTAAGCCTCTTGGCTAAGGCAGCCCACAGTCTCCAGTCTGGGGCCCACTACAAGCAAATCACAGGCCTATTGGCCAAGGGGTGATAGGCCATCACCTCAGGAGTGGGTTTGGTAGCAGAAGGTAGGGGTACCGGGGCCCAGCCCTGAGGCCTAATAGTGGCAAATGGTTCCACCACTGGATCAGCCGGGATCCCACTGAAACACACTGACTTGTGCTCCGGCAACAAAACCGGACTAAAGTCTAGTTTCCCTGGGCTGCTTCCTACCACAGTCTGAGCAGGGGATTCCCCATAGTCCAAGAGTCTGCTGTCTCGTCTGGGTACATTGCAGATGGCAGTCCCGGCAACTCCTCTCCAGGGTCAGTCTCCAGGCAGAGTACTGCACAGCACATGTTCAGTTCTGGAGTTCTGCAGTGGGCTGGAGTTGTCTATCTCCTTCCCTAGCTCTGGCAAACCAAGCTGCATGGCTTGCCTTTTCTACTTCCTGTCATGCTCCTCTGCTTCCGTCTTGGGCCTTTCAAAATCTAGTCCAAATATAAACTGGAGGTTATTTTGATCTGAATAATGTGTCAAAGTTAGACTCAGGACTCACAGTTTGTCAGACCACTCTGTTTTATTAGCACAGCGCTCTGTTAATAACACCCAGATAATGTGAGCACCATGCAAGACACAAACTATCTTATTTATATAGATAAAAGGGCGAGCACTTAACAGGATAACAAAGGAAGCAGAATCTGATAAGTTTACCTTGGCTAGGCGTGCATATCTTATTTCCTTTCTAACTATTACCGATCTTCTGTTAATGTTTCGCCATTAGCACCCTTGTTTATGCCTAATGTTTCTTTTCCTGGCACCTGTATTTCAACATTTCTTATTTCTGCTTAAAGGTACATACAACATTTCTTTAATCCATTCTTATTTTTACAATATAATTCATTCTACTTTCACAAATGATTAATAATGCTTAGCACTCTTATAGCGCTCTACATGTTCAAAGTGTTTTACAAGCTTTCATTAATCTTTACAACATCTGATGTGAAACAGAAGATCTTGCTTTTAGCTTCTCTGAAAAAATAAATAAATAAAAGTTTGCTGTACCTAGGACAGAGATATGCAGAGGAAAACGGAGGGTTTATAAACATGAAAATCACCTCTCCAAATTTACATAACAATGGGTGTGATAGTATCATAATGCTTTAACTTGTGTAAGCAGAGTCAGGATGAGCTGTACCCTGACATCTGGTGGTGAAGTATGGGAAGTGAGGAAAGAATGTCTGGAATGCAAAATCTCAAATATTTGCATAGGCACGCCTACCCCATCCCAGACTGCCGAGCTGTGGGACTGCTTTGTGACAGAAATGACTCAACCTCAGTTGGGTGGTACTTGCTAGACAAGGGACATGGGTTCCAAAACCCTGTGAAGGGAGAGAGGTTGGGGACAGGTATTTGTGCCTGGTGGTGCAGGCTCCTTGTGGAGCTAGAAGCACCAGTTGCACCCCCTCCTCTCTCCACTGTGGAATGTCAGAGTTGATTTTTTATTCCCTTAAGACTCTAGATACAGGTTGCTGAGCTGAACTCACTTTGGGCTAATGGTGCACTAGCACTGGGCTCCCCTACTATGTGCTGAGATCAAAAAGAGCTGAAATCACAAAAGAGCTGAAATTACTGAGCTGGGAGCACTGAGTACTGTGCTAACTAGTGGGGGAGCCTGAAGCTATACTGTGGAACAGAGCAGCTGGCGGAGTGGAGCAGTTTATGGGGATGGCTGGAGCGGACCACAGGACAGCTGGTGGAGTGGAGCGGCTGGCAGAGCGGAGTAGCTGTGGGGCGTGTGGAGCAGCCCACAGAGCGAGCGGAGCCGAGCAGTTTGCTGGGACAACTGGAGCAGCTCACGAGGCAGCTGGTGGAGCGGAGCAGTTTGTGAGGACGGCCGGAGGAGCAGAGTGGAGCGGCTGGTAAGGCGGAGCAGTTCGTGGAGAAGGCGGAAGCAGAACCGACGGAGAGGCAGGGCAGTTGGCCCTGGACCACGTAAGGTGCCCCTTTCACCCAGGCTGGGGGGAGGGACCTCTACAGATAGACTCTTGAATTCTGTGGTGGCATTGACCAGAGACTTTTGGGTTGTTGGACTTTGGAGTGATTGGACTTAAGACCCTAAGGGGAAAAGGACATTGCCAAATGTACTTGGGGGGGTGGTTATGGTTTGTGTTATAACTCTGTTTGTGGTGTTTCTCCAATGGGATGCCGCATTGATTCCTTCCTTTATTAAAAAGATTTCTCTACACTCAGACTCCGTGCTTGCGAGAGGGGAAGTATTGCCTCCTAGAGGCGCCCAGGAGGGTATGGTATGTAAGTGTCCCAGGTCACTGGGTGGGGGCTCGAGCCGGTTATGCCTTGTGTTATTGAAACGGAACCCCTGGATACTGAACCTGGCCCTTGTTGCTGCCAACTCAGAGGGGCAGAAGGGTTACACTTGCATAAAACAGTAGTTAGTTTTAGAATTAAGGCTTTAGATAAGTAATAATTAATGATAGTTTATAGTTAAAAATCCAAAATGGCGCTGATGATGATTCTCTGTTAGAAAGCATCAAAATGGAGGACACAGACTATGTTGACCAATAGGAGATTTTCTTATGCATGTATTTGGAGCTCTACACATTGACTCATCTTTTCTGTATCATACATTGATGCAGTGGAGATTTGGCCAACTAGTCCATCTTGAAACTAATCTATAGATCTTCCTCACTCACTGGTCAAACATTTTTCTTTAATATCATCCTTCACTCTCTCTAAATTAACTTTAATATGGTTTCTATTTTCTACATTCATTTTACATTATGTGTACTCTCATGTTACATAGCATGCAGTGTTTTTAGTGATTGTCAGGATCAGGGCTGCCTAGAGGATTCAGGGGGCCAGGGGCAAAGCAATTTCAGGGTCCCCTTCCATAAAAAAAAAAGTCAAAATACTAGAGAATGCTATATTCTCATGGGGCCCCTGTGGGGCCTGAGGCAAATTGCCTCACTTGTCCTCTCCCTCCCCCCGCCCCCGGCAGCCCTAGGAAAAATAAACATTTAAAAACCTTCCGCATTTCGGTACAAACCCAGTTTTGAGAGAACTTCTTTTCAAGTCACCTTTACAAGGTATCACTGGTTCTCAGCGTCATCTAGTGCTAAAAGGCACTAAAGCTCATTGAAAGAGGTGGACAAATATTTTCCATCAACTTTTTATGGATCGAAAACTAGGTGTTTTTAAAAAGCAGACAAAAATCATGGACAATGTCTGCTTTCCTTCAAAATTTGCTGTTTATTTTTTTTTTTAATTGAAAAACTGAAATTAGTCTGCCAAAACCTGAACATGGTTTGGGGTGTGTGGCCAAATATTTGCTGCATGCTGTTTGTTTAAAGAAACAAACAAACAAAAAATTCTGTTTAAAAAAAATCCAAAACTTTTGAACCATCACAGCTTGTGACCAAACGCCTGAGCCCATCCAGTCAGATTTTTCCAGGTTTCTGATACTCTGCTGGCTTCCTTAACTCATATCTGTCTCCATAGCTTTGGGTTAATTTAGCTTAGAACATAAGAATGGCCATGCTGGGTCAGACCAAAGATCCATCCAGCCTAGTATCCTGTCTACCGACAGTGACCAATGCCAAGTGCCCCAGAGGGAGTGAACCTAACAGGTAATGATCAAGTGATCTCTCTCTTGCCATTCGTCTCCACCATCTGACAAACAGAGACTAGGGACACCATTCCTTACCCATCCTGGCTAATAGCCATTAAAGGACTTAACCTCCATGAATGTATCTGTTTCCTAGAGACTGGCTCCACGGGGTGCCTCACAAACTGGAGACGGTTACTGTGAGTTTGTCTTTAGTATAGCTTATGTACGTACTGCATGAACTGAGCATTTGAGCTTGTTCCAGAATCTGTTGTGAAAACTGAAGTGCTCAAAATAGCACATGCATGTGAATGGACACAGGGTGCTAAAAATAAATTAACCCAGGGGTTCTCAAAGTGGGGCTCGGGACCCCTTGGGGTCATGAGGTTATTACTGGGGGTCACGAGCTGTCAGCCTCTACCTCAAACCCCGCTTTGCATCTAGCATTTATAATAGTGTTAAATATATAAAGAAGTGTTTTTAATTTACAAGGGGGGGTCAAACTCAGAGGTCTGCTATGTGAAAAGAGTCACCAGTAAAAAAGTTTGAGAACCACTGAATTAACCCCCCTGGAGCCTCGGGGAATGCAGGGGAGGAGGGTCTCCCTTAGTAGGGTTGGGAAAGAGGTAGGTGGTGTAGGATATTGCTCTTCTCATGTGATCCTTCCCCCACTTAAACATAACAGCTTGGCTCCTTGTGTTAAATAGCTGTCTACAAGCCTCAAACTGCTGAATGAGCTTTAGGGTAGGAAAGGCTGTGCCTTCCAAAACAGCCTGGCCCTGCACCCTATCAGACTCCTGTCCGC
The DNA here is from genome assembly GCF_003597395.2 of Chelonoidis abingdonii. Classification (NCBI taxonomy): domain Eukaryota; kingdom Metazoa; phylum Chordata; order Testudines; family Testudinidae; genus Chelonoidis; species Chelonoidis abingdonii. The sequence continues at coordinate 65,245,406 of NC_133771.1, forward strand.
TTCCTGCCCCCTGACTGCCCCCCTCAGAATATCCGACCCATTCTGCTCCTTGTCCCCTCACTGCCCCCCCGAGATCCCCTCCCCAACCACCAGCATGGGACCCCACCCTGCGCCCCCTGTCCCCTGACTGCCCCAACTCCTATCCACACCCCACTCCCGCCGAGTTCTGACAGACCCCTGGAATGCCCATGATCCAACCCCTCCTTCCTGTCCCCTGACTGACCCCCCCTGAACCTTTGCCCCCTCCCTGTTCCCTGACTGGCCCTATGACTCCCTGCTCTTTATCCAACACCCCCTGCCCCGGCGTCCTGCCATGTTGCTTACCCCCGCCTCTCCCCTCTCCTGGAGCCTCAGTGCGCCACGTCCAGGAGTGTTCTTTGGCAGCACAACAGTGGCATGGCTCCAGCAGGGCCTGAGTTCTTCTTCGAGTGCTTGCTCATATCCATTCCAGTTAGGTGTGCGCGCGCCGCGTGCACGTTCGTCGGAGAAACTTTTACCCTAGCAACACTCAGTGGGCCGGCAGGTCGCCCCCTAGAGTGGCGCCGCTATGGCGCCTGATATATACCCCTGCCGGCCCGTCCGCTCCTCAGTTCCTTCTTACCGTCCGTGTCGGTCGTTGGAACAGTGGAGCGCAGCTTAGCTGATCTCCACCTCCCTAGCGATTTGCTCGTTGTATAGTTTTTTCATGTACATAGTTTTTTCTCTAGCTTTATTACCGTTTGACGTAGTTATAGTTTGTGTATATAGTTAAAGAGGATTGGGGGTTCACCCCTTCTTCTCCTCCGGCACCGGGGCCCATGCCCGGTTCACCGGGCTTCAAACCCTGTGCGGCCTGTCGTCGGCCGATGCCCACAGGAGATCCGCACGACTCCTGTTTAAAGTGCCTCAGCGAGGCCCATCTTTCAGACAAGTGCCGTATCTGTAAGGCGTTCAAGCCCCGGACTAAAAAACAGTGGGACATTCACCTGAAGGAACTTTTGATGGAGGCAGCTCTAACTCCTCCATCCTCGGCACCGACTCCGGCACCGGGAACAAGTGCATCTTCTGCTCCAGCACCAGTGAAGACTCCTCGGCACCACCCGTCACCGGCCCAATCCTCCGGCTGGCGCCGCTCGCTCTCCCTGAGGAGCAAGAAGCACAAGGCTCCTGCGGTACCTTCAGCTACACTGCAGTCAGAGCGCAGCTCCAAGTCGGACCGCCTGGCACCGCCAACTGCCGCGGCACCGCTTGTCTCTGCACCGTCGATTCCGGTCTCTCAAGAGCCGTTGAGTCCGGTGCCTACCAGCTCCCCAGCCTGTGCTGCGGTAGAGCTTGTCATACCATCCGCGCCGGAGACCTTCTCCACGGCGCGGGACCTCATTGCTCTCACAGAGCCTGAGCTGCCCCAACCCCCGGCACCGCCGGTGCAGGTCATCCAGTCTCTGGGCGAACCTGCCATGGTGCGGCCATCTTCCCCGGGCACCACTGAGCACCGTCGGTCTTGATTGGGGTCCCGTGATCGCTCTCGGCCCCGGCACCGCTTCTGATCCCGGTGCCGCTCGCAGTCCCAGTACCGTTCTCCATCTCGGTACCGGTCGCACTCGCGGCACCGCTCGAGATCCCGGTCTCCATTGTACCGTCGGCACCGCTCCAGATCCCGGCACCGCCGCACCTCTCGTAGCTGATCCAGGCATGACGATGTTCGGCACCAGTCGACCTCCCGGCACCGCGCTGGTCATAGGTCCCGGTCCCGCTCTCAACACCGCCACGGTTCCCGGTACCATTCGCTGGTACCGCGCAGGGAGGAATACTACGGACGCAGAGACCTGGTCCAGTCTACTTCAGCTCCCCCGTGGCCGTCCCGTCATCCGTCCGCCTCTTCGTACGCGGACAGTGCCTCCTATGGGGGTTCAGACACTCAAGACCATCAGGACCACGGACCACCCCAGTGGTCTTTTTGGACACCCTGGGCCTACCACCAAGCCCAAGGCAAACCAACGGGCCCATCACGCTCTGGCTACATGCGGAGCACCGGGTACCTGAGGCCACTGTCAGCAGACACCCCCCCCCACTGATACGGAGGCAAGCGCTGCACAGGCTCCAGAACAACATGATGTTCTGGAGACGGAGGTCCATCAGGATGAGGCATCAGTCCAGGACCCACTCATCCCAGGGTTGTCGTCATCATCTTCCCCGGATGAGGCGGTAGTGGGCACATCATCATCGGGGCCTCCCCCGATTGATCTGCGAGCACACCAAGATCTTCTGTGGCGCGTTGCCCAAAATATCAGCCTTCCCGTAGAGGAAGTCCCTGAGGTGGAGGACCCAGTGGTTAGCATCCTATCAGCGGAAACGCCTACCAGAGAGGCCCTCCTATTTATCAAGTCGATGCAAGCCAGAGCAGAGACCATCTGGCAGTCCCCGGCTTCCATTCCACCGACAGCCAGGGTTGTAGAAAGAAAATACATGGTGCCTTCTAAAGGGTACGAATACCTTTATGTGCACCCTGCCCCTTGCTCGTTGGTGGTACAATCGGTCAACGAAAGGGAGCGCCACGGCCAGCAAGCTGCCGCGCCGAAATCTAGGGAGGCCAAGCACATGGACTTGTTGGGCTGAAAAATCTACTCTGTTGGAGGGCTTCAGCTCCGCGTGGCGAACCAGCAAGCCCTCTTAAGCCGATACTCCTATAACACCTGGGAGGCGGACGGCAAGTTTACTGAGTTGGTCCCCCAGGACTCCCGTAGGAGTTCACAGCCCTCCTAGAGGAGGGGAAAATTGGTTGCAAGAACCTCATTGCAAGCTTCACTAGATTCTGCGGATTCGACGGCTAGAACGGTCACCTCTGGCATAGCCATGCGGCGCATATCCTGGTTACAGGTGTCCGGCCTACCGCCAGAACTGCAATATACCATACAGGACTTGCCATTCGATGGACAAGGCCTTTTTTCGCAAAAGATGGATCCCAGACTGCAGAGTCTGAAGGACAACCGGGTTATCATGCGTTCACTCGGAATGCATACCCCTCAGACTCAGAGACGGTCATTCTGTTCCCAACCTCAGTGCCCTTACCCTCCACCTCGGCCGAAACAGGATTTTGCCCGTAGGAGAGGTCGTACCACCCGCAGGCGGCAGTCGGGACCTCCAGCGGGCAACAATTCCGGTCCCACCAAACCATCATCGGGACCTAAAACAAACTTTTGAAGGTGCGCCCGAGAGCAGCGTACCAATTCCCTCTTCGGATCCGTTCCAGTTTTCCAACCGCCTTTCCTCGTTCTTCCCGGCGTGGTCCCAGTTGATTTCGGATCGTTGGGTCCTTCGTACGGTGGAATTTGGATACTGTCTTCAGTTTATCTCTCCGCCTCCCTCCCACCCTCCCTCCTCCCCGTCCCTCTTCAGGGACCCCTCTCACGAGCAACTCCTCATGCAGGAGGTTCACAAGCTTCTATCGATCAGAGCTATAGAGGAGGTACCAGAGGAGTTAAAGGGCAAGGGGTTTTATTCCCGATATTTCCTGATCCCCAAGGCAAAAGGGGGCCTCCAGCCCATCCTCGACCTACGCGGACTGAACAAGTTCATCAAGAAGTTCAAGTTCCGCATGGTGTCCCTGGGGACCATCATCCCCTCCGTGGATCCCGGCGATTGGTACACTGCTCTCGACTTGAAGGACGCATATTTCCATATTGTGATTTACCCCCCCCCACAGGAGGTATCTGCGCTTTGTGGTGAATTGAGTTCACTACCAGTTTACTGTCCATCCTTTTGGTCTTTCGTCGGCCCCTCGGGTCTTCACGAAATGTATGGCGGTCGTCGCCACTTCACTACGCCGTCGTCGAATACATGTTTTTCCTTACCTCGACGACTGGCTTATCAGAGGGACCTCCGAGGCTCAAGTCATCAGCCATGTTGACACCATCAGGGAGCTATTTACACGTCTAGGCCTGATCATCAATCTGGACAAGTCCACCTTGGTACCCACGCAAAGAATAGAATTTATCAGGGCAGTGCTGGACTCCAACTTTGCAACAGCCAGTTTGCCCCCACACCGGTTTCAGGCCATAGTCTCCCTTGTCCAAAGTCTTCAGAGGTTTCCAACTACCTC
>NC_133771.1:65251812-65302115 GCF_003597395.2 Chelonoidis abingdonii
GCGCCACTCTAGGGGGCGACCTGCCGGCCCACCGAGTGTTGCTAGGGTAAAAGTTTCTCCGACGAACGTGCATGCGGCGCGTGAACACCTAACTGGAATGGATATGAGCAACACATCTCGAAGAACAACAGTTACAAAGGTGAGTAACCATCTTTTCCTGCGGGCGGCCTGGAGCTCGCAGCCCCGCCCCCTTACCACGCTGCTCCAAGCGGGAGGAGCTCAGGCCCTGACCCCTTACTGTGCAGCTCCGAGCAGGAGGAGCTCAGTCTCTGCCCCCTTACCACAGGGCTTCGAGCGGGGAGGAGCTCAGGCCACGCTAGAGCCATGTTGCTTTAGCTCTGTCCAGGGCCGCTCCTGGGTTGCCCCCACCTCTCCCCTCTCTCGGACCCTCAGTGTCCAGGAGCTGCCCTGGACCCTGGACAGCCCTGCAGCGGTGTGGCTCCAGCAGAATCGGAGCTCACAGCCCCGCCCCCTTACCATGCGGCTCTAAGTTGGGCGGAGCTCAGGCCCCACCCGAGCCAGGCCACTTTAGTTCTGTCGGGGGCCGTTCCTGTATGCGGCGCGTTGGGGAGCCGGGGGATGGAGGAAAGGGGGCCCCTGCAGGGCTCGGGGCCTGGGGCAAATTGCCCCACTTGCCTCCCCATCAGGATACATAGAGCTGATAAGAGAATAACCAAACCAGCTGGGCCATTTTCAATGCCATTTTAGTCCTTAAAGATGTAGGAGGAAGCAAACTGGTCTAGAAAGGTGACAGTCAACATCTGACTTTCATTTATCCATTTAATGTGCTAGCTGACTATTTAGTAGAAGAAAATACATTGCACAAATGAGAGTTTTTAAGAACCTTCTGGTTTGAATTTGTAGAAATTTAAATTTGAAAACAATTTTTCTCTGTTTTTCTACCCCATAAACAAACATTTTTTATGTGGGTAATGATTTACAGGAGAGGAAAAATTGCTACTATGATGGTTACTTCTAGAGTCAAAATATTTGCTAGCTACTATATAATGCTTGTTTTGTGAAAGGCTGTACACACTAAAGAGTTTGTAGACAAAAAAGCTAGAAGTTTGATTTGTAATATTTGCATTCAATGTTATGTTTTACCATTATAGTGTTGACCCATTGTTATTCTGGGTGATCATACAAATGAATGGAATGCTGTTTGTAAAAAGGATGTCGGGAGGTGCAGGCTGTTTTACATGTATATTAAGAAGCTTTTAAGAATATGCTTCTAAATGGATTGCGTGACTAAATAATGAATACTTTGTTTTCTCCTTTGCCAAAACTAGCTGCATTCCTGTTCAGTGTAATTCTCCTGCTGTGGGGGTGATACTTGCCTTTTTACATATTTGTTGATATAGTTATGTTATGATAAAATTTGACATTGATCAAAGTTGCACTGAAATTCTATACTGCTTTAACTGATGAGTATGCAGATTTCATATCTTGCTAATAAAGTACCATTGTATTCTTGTTTTGAATGAGACAGTGTTGTTAATTTTGGCAGTGTTTTATCCTTTCTAATCTTTTCCTGTGACAACACTTTAAAAGCAAGAGACACACACCTGATAATCTATTACATGTTTCTTTTTGTAGATTGTAGTATGTACAGTACCTAATACTATTTTTTTTGTCTGTGTGACTCCCTGCCACCCGCCCCCCATTCTACTATTATAAAAATTATTACTCTGTAGTTTTGGTCTTAGTCTGTTCAAAGGTCTAAAAAAATATTAGGGATGGCAAAGTATATTAAAATGGTAAGGTTGATTCAGTCCATCTAAGGATGATATTTGCCAGCAATTGGATAAACGTTCCTGTTGAACAAAAAGTATTTTCCCTAAATGGTAGTTGTAGATTGAGGGTTATTTCTTATTTTTTTAACACAGAATTCAAGTAATAAATGAGAAAAACAGAGCAAAGGACTAGATATCTATTAAAGTACTCAAGTAGCTTGTTCCATGCTAAATTTTCTCAGATAAATCATCATGAATTAAAATATTAAACCATTAAAACTGAGTGCATAATTAAGCAAATTTTTAAGCATCCCTTTAATATTTCAGATAACTCAACTACTGCATTATCTTGCATTTTTAGGTGCACGTTATCCGAGAGGTGGCAACCATGGCTCAGGAAAAGCTAGGTGTGTCCTGCGAAGTAATTGATCTGAAGACCATTTTACCTTGGGATACAGAGGCTGTTTGCAAGGTAGAAATATAATGCTACTTAATACATAAAACATTATTTTGAGTGATGTACCCAGGAGTATCTACAATTATTTAATACTGAGGGTAATGGGAATAGGGCTTTGTGATTTATGTTTGTTTGAAGATTTATGTTTGTTTGTAAATTATTATTTGCGCAGTAAATACAAAGGAAACATTTGCAGAACACCTATGTGCCTCATTATCATTAAAGGGAGGATAACAGTTTAGACCACTAACCAATAGTGGTGTACCAGCATGTTCTTTTGAAGGATTTTTATAATTTATTTAACAGCATTCCAGGGTGTTTACAGTATAGGTTTAAGGCAGGTAAACAGAATGCTTGAAAATCACTTTTCTCCTCATGTGTCTGGCTCTCTCTCTCCTCTTCTGGCATCCATAGGCCCATGGAATTTAGTGGGAATTATTTTTGTGTGTGTGATTTTTCTTTGCCACTCCATGGTGACAGTTTTATCTAATTATAGGTGGGTAAAGACATTTGTGACCTGGCTGATTTGTTAAGCCTGTCTTCTAGAAAAAAGTGGTTTTGTTTTTTTTAAACCCAGCAGCACTTTAGCATTTTTTGTTTTTCACGTCATTAAAGGTGAGCGTTTACTGGTCTGGCATTTGATTTGAAATTCAGATTCCCTGGAACCACAGGTTCAATTCTGGCACAGTTGAATGTGCCTGTCGTCTTCTAAGGTAGATATATTGTAAATATAATAGCTTACAGTACAGGTGAGACCTTGAAAAAATAAGGTACTGAACAGCTTGATTGGAAGTTGAAATATCATGTGTTTAAGTGCAGCAGTAACTCAGGTCTGCCCAGAGGATTCAGGAGGCCTGCAGTCTTTGGCAGCGGGGGTCTCCCGCTGCCGAATTGCCAAAGACCCAGCACTTCGGCAGCAAGTCTGGGGATGGAAGGACCCCCCACCGCCAAATTGCCGCCGAAGACCCGGAGCGGAAGAAGCTCTGGAGGCTTGGGCCCCGCGAGAGTTTTCCGGGGCCCCTGGAGTGAGTGAAGGACCCTGCTCCAGGGGCCCAAAAAACTCTCTTGGGGGCCTGGGGCAAATTGCCCCATTTGCCCCCGCCTCTGGGTGGCCCTGCAGTAACTTAGCTTTGTTCCTCAAGTGTCCTTTGTTCTACAGTACTTGTGACTTTTCTTTGTTGTGCTGCTTCCTTTTCACCTTCATAGAGTTGCCAGCAGAAGGGTCATAGATAAGCAAACATATTGGAGGTGTTTTTGAAAACAGATTCTGCTTGGATGGAGTGGAAGAGGCACCTAAAGAAAGTTCTCAATATCTGTAACCTTCACTCCCCCATTCGTGGCACCTGGCCACTTGCCAGAAAGTAGCTGGTAAAGAGATTGGTACTTCTGTATATTCTGAGTGAAGCTAAGTATCAGAGGGGTAGCCGTGTTAGTCTGCATCTGTAAAAAGCAACGGAGAGTCCTGTGGCACCTTAAAGACTAACAGAGGTGTTGGAGCATAAGCTTTCGTGGGTGAATACTCACTTTGTCAGACACATGTAATGGAAATGTCCAGAAGCAGGTATAAATATGCAGGCAAGAATCAGTCTGGAGATAATGAGGTTAGCTAGAGTGAAGCTAGGATTAAATATGAGGCACTGAGCGCTGAAGTTAAAACTTCAGAGGGGTGAGAATTCAAAACATTCAGTTGAAGTTAGAAAATTTCAAATGTGCTTATGGTATTTTGAGAGAGGCTAAAGCTTTACTATGATTGGAAATTAAATATAGTGAAGCTTGAGTAAACTGTGCTCCTTATGGCAAATATATTACATAGAGTGTATACTTGTGCGTCGATTTTAGAAATAATAAAGAAATTTGAACTTCTCATCTCAGTTCAAAAATCTTTTCCTACAAGGAAAAGTACAATTTCTCGTTATATTTTTAGATTTTTGGGACAATAAGATTAATCTTCAAGGTTTTGGGGCTGAGGGGGGGCAGAAGGAAGTATCACATTGAAGTCTTCAGGTTTTCGTATTTCCTCATTTGACTTGGACTTTCCAGGCTTGTCAAAGGTGATTAATTTAATTAAAAACAGAGTTGGAAAAGTTGGGACGTGACATTATAGTATAGGCCTTTGCCAATATGAAAGTAGGAAAGTGATTCTGATGGAAATTAATTTTTTTCTTCTTGGCAATCCCTGGCAGTTCATTACAGCCAAGCAAAGAAACCACATTCCATTATTTGTAATGAATGGGAACCTCAGAGTTAGATTTTATTTCAGAATGTAATTATTCCAGATTTCTATGTTTTTCCTGGTTTTTGGATTCTTCTTTTTCCTCCCTCAACTCCTATATTAACATAGCCAACATATAGATTTTTTTTTTTCTGGTAGATCTTTATGCCTTGAAGTTTGCAATTCATATTAAGTCTTAATACTCACTCTCCTTCCTCTCTTTTTGTGTATACTTTGTGGGGAGAATAGGCTTTTTATTGTGGTTATAGACATTCTAGTCTAGAGTATATTAAGGAAAAATGGACTTTGTCTTGTATAAATAACAGTTGCTTGTGTTTTCCTCTTATCTGTGTCCTTTCCCACTTGCCTAGAGAATGGAGACGGTGGAAAGAGGTGGTTTTGATTCTGGGTATGTTCATGTTTGACTTACATAGGCGGTTAAAAAACCCACAAACAGTCTGGTGTATTCTATTCAGATACTAGAGATCCTGGATTATGCATGTTAAGGCCCCGTGCCTCTGCACTGCATCCTGGCCTCTATGACAGTAAAGCTTATGTATAAATCAAAGAATAGTTATTACATCTTTAATACCATCTAAGGTTCTTCCCCCACCCCTAAAGACCCTTTCTAGATAAAGGGAAGAGAACAATGGATGTTGTTAAAATGACAGCCTAACTTCATGCTTTACATTTCCAATGCATTAATTGTTTTTCCTTCTTCTCTGTATCTTTAATAAAAGGAATTTTAATGATGTGTTTGCCATGATACCAAGAAAGCTGAGGTCTCTCTATGCCAAACCACAAACCCTGTTAACACTCTTTGGGCCCATTTATATCATCTATATTAACATAACAGGCTACTAAGTGCTACGGTCATACAAATAATAAATAACAATATGCACATTTGCAAGTCACTGTGAATACTTGTGGTAGCAGGCGCTATACCCAGTAGTGCCTAGAATTGTTCCTGTTTTCCTAAGGATCCAAATGTGACCGTTCTTGTGGAAACTATTTTAAAGTGTTTTCTTCTATCTTTTTTATTAAAATTGTGAATTCTGTTTTGTATACCTGCAAATATCCTGTACATTTTGTTCAACTAAAAAGAGCCAGAGGCTCTATTTTAATATGTAATAAAAGTTATAAAATAATTTTAGTATTGTTTTATTTAATGAGACTAAATATCTAAGGGAGAATTAACCCTATGGAATTCAGTAGAGTTTGGGCAATATTAATTCTGGTAAGCTGCAGTGAAATAATGAAAATTTTATTTGCAGTAGCATTAGAAGACAAATGTCAGTAGTCTCTCATCAATATTTTAATATATATGTTTTATGGTTGTGAAAGACTAAGGGCTGGATATTCCTCTGCATTTTTCAGGTTAAATAATTTGATGTCTATAATTTAAAAAAATATGTTTATAGAAAGAAAACGATGTAAATTGCTGCTGCTTAGTTCTAAGCTGGTGAGAGCATGCGCTTGGTGGGAGGGAGCCAAACATTTTAAAAGGTCTGCCAGTATTGTGTGTAATTAACAATGTCAGCCAGGGCTTTGAAGAAAAATTGGAAACTAAATTATTCTAAATATTGTCTTGATAAATGTTTGTAAAATGCTTTGGCTATGAGATTCTTTAAATAGGGGCTATGTGCACAGGTTAAGTAACTGGCCTGGGTAGATGCTTGAAGAAGAGGAAAAGGGAGAGGCATACTTCCCCCAGTCCTTTGGAGCAACGTTGTGGCTGCTACATAGAAGCTACTTCAGTTCAATAAATGCAATCGGATAAACATTACAAACAGTAGCTTCACTCTCTAAACGAGAAAATAACTAGCCAGGAATAAAATTAAATTTACAATACCCCAGTTAACCTACAAATATTAGCTATACATCAGCCTGGGTAAATAGGTAGATCTTGCCGCATTCCCTGATGTCAAAAGATTTGGGCTTTTTTATACCAAGTAGGGCAGTAAGTTAATATAGTGTTTAAGTTTCAAAGGCTGTTTGAATGCTGACATTTTTGTATACCTTTAAATTAATGCTCTGTTCTGTTCCCTAATTATTTTAGGACCTGGCATTCAAAATATAGAGGGATATAAATTAATGTTGATAAAATGGGTTCAGAATTGAACAGATTAAAATCTATTACTATCTGCATTAGGCAAATTGTCCATCTTTCCAGGTCTAGATGTTATAAGGACTTATTGGTAGAAGTAAAGACTTGCTTATACATTTCACTCATTTATGATGCGTAAGTGACATCAACAGTGTAATCAGATATCTGACTGAGACCCCCCTCATAGATTAATTAACCTGATAGAAGAATAATGCTATTCAGAGGATATATATACTTGAGACTGAATATTATTAATTCTTCAATCTCTTTAAAGATAAAGCTGTTTTAAAAAATCTGATGAAACAACCGATCCTGGAATATTAAAACAAGGTGGAAAAACAATGTATGATAATTACTAACATAAGAATAACATTCATCTATCCAAATATAGTAAACCTATCTCCAAGTATATATCTTATTTGTTACATTAAGATCTACTGAGCTGTAGAAGAGCTAAGTATTATTGTTATTTATTTATTACTAGGTATGCTCTGATATACCATGCTAGAATGCTGGGGACTACCGTATTCTAATGTATGTCTAATGTAGAGCTCTTTTGTCCTGCATCCCCTCCTATACCAAATGCAGCTCAGATGTAGTCCAGAATCTGATGCTGTGTGTTTTAAGGGTAATTTACTTTGGACTTAAAAAATTGGTTAGAAAACTTATGGCCAAGTTTTGCCACGTGTAGGCTATTCCTGTTGACTTTGCTGACAAAACAGTTAAAGGCTTATTGAAGGCAAGGGAGTTATGGGTACTTAGCACATCATCGGATCTGACCTTTCTGCATAATAGAACTGACTTTTCATTTGTAAGTATGTGTTAGTCAGTGGGCAAACTCATTAGCCAGAAAAAGTAGAATAAAGTAGTCCCATTCTGTCCAAATCCTTTTCCTCAGGGTTGGCTTTATTTTCAAACAAGTTCAAAACAAAATCAACATCAATGAAAGCACCTGGAAACTATTAGAGACCAATAGTATGTCCCTTGTGCCCCTGGAGGATTAGTCATCTTTCTCCCCTTAAAACAGGGTCTCATATGTCCTCCTTCTAGACCAGGAATTCTCAGACTTTTGTACTGGTGACCCCTTTCACACAGGAAGCCTCTGACTTCAACCACCCCTTGTACATTAAAAACACTTTTTTATATATTTAACACCATTATAAATGCTAGAGGCAAAGTGGGGTTTGGGGCGGAGGCTGACACCCCCACCCCCCACATGTAATAACCTCGCGACCCCCTGAGGGATTCTGATCCCCAGTTTGAGAACCTCTGTTCTAGGCTTTGTAGCCCCTTACCTGGATACTATGGAGAGACCCACATTAAGGGCTACTTTACACTGGTATTGCAACAGTGCCACAGCTGTACCGATGTAGCTGCACCACTGTAGTTCTGCTTCTGCAGTTGCTCTATGCCAATGGGAGAGAGCTCTTCTGTCAAAATAATTACTTTTTCTCCCCAAGCTGTGGTACCTATGTTGGCGGGAGAGCTTCTCCCACTGACAAAGCACTGTCCACACCAGGGGGTGGCTTATTCACACCCCTGAGCGACATAAGTTATACCAAAGTAAGCTCTAGGGTGTACAAGCTGTAAGACTTCACTTGTCCCTGGTCTCCCTCCTCAACTATCCACCTGACTCATGTGGAGCCCCAGCCCACATCCTTCCCTGACTGTGGGTCTCTCCTGTGTGTTGCCCATGCCTGAGAGGTAGGAAGCCTTATATCTGGCATCTGATGTAGGTCACATGCTTGATCCTAGCCATCTGTCCTGTGACTATAGCTTCCAGTTTTAAAAGGCCTAAGAGTTGTAACAGAGACACTGGTATATTTGCACATTCCCATGACCCAGTGCCCTGTTTCAATACAGTACAGAGAACCCATTATTTCCCAGAAGCAGCAGGTGTTTGTTACTCCCTACAGAAGCTGGACATTTGCAGACATTCTTGTTCCAGAATTCTTTGCTTTCTACTTTGAGTGATGGCTCATGTGGATTCCAACAGGTGTGCATGCACCACGTGCACGATCGTCAGAAGGTTTTTCACCTAGCAGTACCAGTTGGGTTGACTGTGGAGCTCCCTGGAGTGACGCCTTTATGACTGTGTGTATAGGTCTCCACCGTCCCATTGCCTGCTCAGTTTCTTCTTACCACCAGTGATGGTCATTGGAGCAGCTCAATTTCTTGCATGCGCAAGTGCCTAGCTAGTGTTTCACTTTGTCTTAGCTGTAAATAGTTTCAAAGAGTTGTAGTTACAGTAGGTTGTAGTTTTATAGTTAGTTAAGCTTAGTTTGGGGGGTGTCCCCCTCTACTTTTCCCCAGGTACCAGAGCATGCCTCAGTCACATTGGTTTAAGAGAAGGTCATCAGACAGACAAGTGCTCAGTTTACAGGAGCTTTAGACCCAGAACTAAGAGAGAGTGGGACTATTGTGTGAAGCTCCTCCTAATGGTGTTGGCCCTCCGCCCTCAGACAGTACCGGAAATGGCACCAGCGTCATTGGTGCACAGCACCCTGGCCTTGGTGCGGGAGGCACCAGCATTGAGAAAGGAGTCCTCCAAGGAACATTAGCACTGTTCCCTGGCTCTTAAAGCCAGATCTAGCAGGCGGCAATACTCACAGTCCCCGGTGCCGCAGAGGAAGAAGGCAGATGGGTCGTGCCCCCATCAAGACACCACGAGGGGATTCCATGTCGGGACACCCATGGCCTCTCCCTCAAGACCTGGTCTGTTCAGTCTGATACTGATGGACTCCCTGACTCAGGAGGAATTGGAGGAAGAACTCGATTTCCCCTCCATGCCGGATACCTTGAAGGCAGTGTGGGACTTTGCCATGACAGTACAGTCCCTGACCCTGCAGATGCGAACACTGGAACTGTTCTAGACGTCGGCCGAAGTTCATCACCCCGGTACCGGTCCCTGGTAATATCGGGCTCCGCCCCCCATGGTTGGGCTCAGAGTACTCTTCCGAGTCAGAGGCTGAGTCTTCTGTCTCCCGATGCAGCCAGTGCTGCTCACGGTCACAGCACCGCAGAATCATGGACTCATCGGAACTGACAGTATCCTGGCCACCCCAGGGGCAGGGTCCAGCACAATGTCCCTTTTGGACTCCTTGAGCCTATTATCAGGGACAGGGCACCAGGACTGCATTGGTGGCATCTGCACTGTGTGTTCCCCCCATAGCTATGTTGGTGTCATGCCACATCCCCAGGGCTCCGGAGGACCCCACACAGGACAAGGATTCTGGGCCTTTACACCTGGGCACAGCATCTGAACCAGCACCACCGGTGGTACTGGAGCCACCTCCAGTCATGGGGCAGATCGACACATCTAACCCAGCCTCTAGGGAGCTGGAAGGTCAGGAAGACCCAATCCCACGGGCCTCCTCCTCACTGGATGAGGCAGTGGCGACACCACCATCACCCTGCTGGCGATAGACACCAGGGGGCAACAGGACCTTCTTAGGAGGCTGGCCTAAACCTAAACCTCCAGGCAGAGGAAGTCACAGAGGAGTCGGACCCAATGGTGGACATCCTTGGCCCGGAAGGTCCATCTAAAGTGGCCTTGCCCCATTAAGAACTATACAGAACACCACTAAGGAGCTCTGGCAGACCCCGGTCTCAATACCACCCACTGCTAAAGGGGTGGAGAGGAAGTACTTTGTGCCGCAGAAAAGATATGAACACTTATTTGCCGACCCCCAACCGAGGACTCTAGTGGTTGATGCAGCAAATCATAAGGAGCAGCAGGGGCAGCCAGGTCCTACTCTGAAGTCATGGGCCACTAAGAAGCTGGACCTTTTCAGCTGGAAGATCTACTCGACCGAGGGTCTTCAGTTTTGAGTTGCCAGCTAGCAAGTGGTATTCAGCCACTGTGCTTTCAATTTGTGGAGTGCATTGGCAAAGTTTCAGGAATTGCTCCCTGGCTGACCTGCGCAAGGAGTTTATTGCGCTTCTAGAGGATGGCAGAGTGGTCTCAAGAACCTCCTGCCAGGCTCTGTTAGACTCGGACTGTGACCACTGCCATTACAATGAGACGCAACACGTGGCTGCAGGTGTTGGGTATACCACTGGAGTTCCTGAACACTATCCAGGACCTGCCCTTTGACTGTGTGGGCTTGTTTGCCCAAAAAAAGGACTCTCGCTTGCACAGTCTTAAGGGCTCACGGGTGACCCTAAAGTCTTTGGGGATCCACACTCCTGCACCCCAGAGATTGACTGACTGACTGACTGTCAGTCATGCAAGTCTCAGCCGCCTTCCCACTTCTACTCTGGGCCCCAGTCCTCCTTAGGCCAAGGCCAGGATTCTTGCAAACAGCCAATTGGCTGGAAGCCTAACTTTTTGAAGATGGACGTGAGGACGGGGAAACAGTACCGAGCTTTGATCCTTACCTCCTTTTATGAATTGACTGTCCCACTTCTACTGTGCTTGGTCCCAGATAATGTCAGATTGCTGGATTCTGAGCATGGTGCATGTGGGATATTCTATTCAATTTTGTTCCCTCTCATCCTCCTTCCCCGTCCCTCTTCAGGGACCCTTGTCACATGCAACTGCTCCTGCAGAAGATGCAATCACTCCTTACTCCAGGGGCAATGGAGGAGGTTCCTCAGGAGTTCAGGGGCAAGGGGTTCTACTTCCACTATTTCCTCATCCCCAAGGCCAAGAGTGGGCTCCAACCTATCCTGGATCTGCGAGACCTCAACACATTCATAAAGAAAGTGAAGTTTTGCATGGTCTCCCTGGCCTCCATCATTCCTTCCTTGGATTCGGGGGATTGGTACGCCACCCTCAACTTGAAAGATGTATACTTTCATATCTCCATTATCCCGCCCACAGATGGTTTCTTCGCTTTGTAGTCAGAGGCCAGCACTACCAGTTCAGGGTGCTCTCGTTAGGCCTTTTGCCCCCCCCCCCCCCATGTATATATGATGTGTATGGTGGTCGTGGCAGCCTTCCTTCGCAAACATCATGTACAAGTTTTCCCGTACCTGGACAACTGTCTCATCAAGGCCAAGTCGCAAGCACAGGTTGTGGAACATGTGTCTCTAGCTTGGGCCACCTTCCTCAGGTTGGGCCTCATACTGAACGTGCACAAATCCACACTAGCCCCAACGCAGAGAATAGAATTCATAGGGGTTCTCTTGGACTCCATGCAAGCTAGAGCATTCCTGCCCGAGCCGCGCTTCCAAGCCGTCAGGGACATCATCAAGAACCTCTGCCGATTCCCCACAATAACCACCAGAAATTGCATGAAACTGCTGGGGCCTATGGCGGCTGGCACATACGTGTTCTAGCATGCCAGATTGCTTCTTCGGCCCCTCCAAGCGTGGTTGGTGCAGGTTTACAGGCCCAGCAGGGACCCACTGGTCAGAATAGTTACCTTCCCTCCTCACATTCTCGAGTCTCTCCGCTGGTGGCTACAGTCACAAGTGGTCTGTGCGGGAGTACCCTTTGCGGGAGTACCCTTCGGCGCTGGGTTGAGGAGCGCACCTGGGCAATATCAGAACCCAAGGCCTATGGTCCCAGGCAGAACTATTGCTACACATCAATGTAAGGGATTTGAGGGTGGTTTGTTTGGCATGCCAAGTGTTCCAGGCCCACCTTCAGGGCACGTGTGTTGTCCATCAGCACCAACACCACAGTGATGTTCTATATAAACAAACAGGATGGTGCTCACTCCTCTTTCTTGTGCCAGGAAGCCCTTGGGCTGTGGGACTTTTCCATCGCACACTAGATACACCTAGAGGAGTTGCATCTTCCCGGAGCACAAAACGAGCTAGCCGATCACCTCAGCCATTCGTTCCACAGTCACAAGTGGTCCCTCAGGATGGACATTGTGCTCTTGATTTTCTACCAGTGGGGCTTTCCCCACATGGATCTGTTCGTGACATGGAGCAACAGGAAGTGCCAGCAGTTCTGCTCCTTTCTGAACCACAGCCCCGGCTCCATCGCAGATGCTTTTTACCTTTCATGGACGAGTCACCTGCTATACGCGTTCCCGCCTTTCCCCCTCGTACACAAAGTCTTTCTCGATGCACACCGGGACAGGGCTTCCTTGATCCCCCATAGAGCCAGCATGGCCCTGCCAGCACTGGTTCACTATGCTGTTGAACCTATCAGTGGACAGACCAGTAGCCCTTCTAATATGCCTGGCCCTAATCACACAGGACAATGGCTGTCTACAACAATCCAACCTGGAGTCCCCCCACTTCACAGCATGGAAACTCCATGGTTGAACTCGCTAGAACTCCAGTATTCGGATTCAGTTAGGGAAGTTCTGCTGGGAAGTAGGAAACCCTCCACTCGGGCTACCTAAGTTCTTCTTCAAGTGATTGCTCATGCGCTGCATGCACGATTGCCAGAAAGCTTTTCCCCTAGCGGTACCTGTTGGGTCGGCTATGGAGACCCCTGGAGTGGCATCTTCATAGCAGTGTATATAGGTCCCTGCCAACATGGTGCCTACTCAGTTCCTTCTTGCCAGAATACAGAGGGGAGGTGGGTAGGATTTGGAATGGACATGAGGAATACCATCTCGAAGAACAGCAGTTACAAGAGGTAGGTAACCATTTTTTCTTCTGCGAGTGATTGCTCATATGCGTTCCAAGAGGTGACTCCCAAGCAGTTTCCCCGGAGGAGGGGTTGGAGTTCACCTGGTTGCTGAATTCAGGACTACCCTGCCAAAAGTTGCATTATCCCTCGCCTGTTGGATGATGGCGTAGTGCGACGGGAAGGTGTGGATGGAAGACCATGTTGCTGCCTTGCATATGTCCTGGATAGGGATCTGTGCAAGAAATGCGGCAGACAAAGTCTGTGCTCTTGTGGAGTGTGCTGTCAATGGCGGGGTTGGAATCTTAGCTAGGTCATAGCACATTCTGATGCAGGACATGATCCATGACAACATGCGCTGGGACGATATGGGAAAGCCCCTTCATTCTCTGCGATTACAATAAAGAGCTGTGGTGACTTATGAAAGGGCTTTGTGCATTCAGTGTAGAAGGCTGGGTCATGCCTGATGTCCTGGGAATGGAGCATTTGCGCTCTGTTACTGGCATGTGGCTTAGGGAAGAATAGAGGTGCATATGGCATGCGCGCACACACCTATTGGAATAGACATGAGCAATACTTCTTGAAGTAGTTATAAGAGGTAGGTAACCGTTTTTTACTGTGAGAATGAGACACTTTATTTTTTTTGTCTGCATGGGCTACAGGTATACTTCTGACACACCATTTAAATTCAGAATATGGACTTCGTGTTAATAATTATTTCTATTTAATCATTAAAAGTAGCATTAGGACCAATTTTCAATTTAACTATTTAAAATTAAGTAATTTAAGCAAGATTTGTTAAATAAGAAATATCAAACTCTAGGAATTACTTGACATAACTAAAGCTTACGGTGAGGGATGGGAAAAAGTGGATTAAAACTGTTTAGTGCTTTGGAGACAAGCAGCAACATGTCAAGATTTTTCCTTTGCAATGGCTGACTAATTAATCTACATTTTGAAATGTTGCTTCTAGTTGGGAACTTTGTATCGGTGTTTTAAAAATACAGCATCAATAATTTTCTAGTTTCACAAAGTTGTACTTCACAGCGGCCACTGGAGGCCTCTCTTAAACCAAGTTAAACAACTGGTTTGATTTGACTTTCCACTTGCTGTCTACTGTCCTGTGAGGAACTCAGAGTGTGAAATTATGCTAAATAATAATTTTAAAAAAGTTGCTGTCTAATCCAATTGCTTTAATTTTTTTGGGGTTTCAGGGCTAGATTTAGCTCTGAAATATGTTAACATCTCGACCCTAAGGCACTTGTGGTGGAAAGTTTATCTGGAAGGGGTTGTCAGTGCATTCCCAGGACTCTTGTGGAATCCCAGCCATAACTGAAAGCTATCCTGTGGGAGGCTAAATGTGCACTCACTGCGCTACTCAGGGCAAATCCCTCTCTGACAGTGGCAAATCAAGCATTTAGTTTGTAGAAAGTGCTGTTGACTCTCTGACAGAATAAAAGCAGAGAATTTGCATCACTGCTGCCTTTTTATGTAATATTTTACTAATCTTAAGAATTAGAAAGGCTTGTCATGAGATAAATGGTTTATCTCTTGTTTGTATGCAGTGAAGAAAACTGTCCCTTGATTCTAAAGTTGGTGTTGATCTGGTCCATTAATAGGCGTTATGGTAATACAAATAATACTTAATAATAATCAGGATGTTGGTTTCTGATCAAAGATTACTCATTATTCAGTCTGAGAATAGCAAAAAGGTAAGATAAAGATGTTATAAATATTGATGGTACGAGAAATACTTTCACTTGACTAATTAAGCTGTAACTCTTTATTTTATCCTATGAGTTGCTTGTTACAGCAAATACTTACAAACATATGTTTTGTTTAGAAAGCATATTACCCAGATTTGAACCCCATCTCTTAGTTGTTTGTAAAGTTAATGTTACGGTTTAATCTTTGCGTGCAATATTTAACGAACTGAAATTGCAGTTTTTCTACACAAATCTGACATCTAATGAAAGCTTGGAGTGATATATATCTTCTAAACTTTATATCAGAGTTTGTGTATATTTAGAAAACTTCAGTATCAAACCTGATAATTTTTATAATGTTTATTGTTCTATGACATAGGAAATTGTCTTCAAATCATAATTTTTCCCCCATGAAAAGAATATTTTTTTGTTTTTATTTTTATTTACTGGTTTTGTAGTTAGGTTTTAAGATGGTTTCTTTACACTATTAGTATGATGCTTTTATTTTAATGTAATATGACTCTTCGAAGAAATAAAGATACTGTTCAGTTATTCAGTAGCAATTCTACTTTATCAATAAATTAGCAGAAAGCTGTTTTGTGGTAGAAGGTATTCAAAAGCTGATTTTTTTAGTGTATGTATTTTAGATTAAATATTTGCTGCTACTTTATAAATCACAAAACCATTTAAAATACTGTTTATTTTCCCAGACAGCATGACTTCAGGAAGCCCATGTTTTCCTTCTACATTATCCTAGTCAGGGATGCTTGCAAGCACTAGAGATTAGATTGGGTGGATTTTCTCTGTTCCAGAATTTTGAGTAATATGGGCTTAATCCAAAAACCATTCAAGCCAATGGAACAAGTCCCAGTTTACTTCACTGGTCTTTGGATTAGACCCTATATAAATTGATCTTTGCAGTGAAGTGTCTGTTTTAGTAGATTGTTAAATCCAGACAAGGATTGAATCATCTTAGTGTGTCTAATTGTGGGCACCCAATTCTCCCCAGCACCACCACAGGCACAATAGTTAAAACTGCAAGCTTTGGGCATGCAGTGAGGTTGAGAATGTTCGGGTGAACTTTGGTCATTGAGAGAAGGTGAGATCATTTAGCATTTTCAAGTGTGCTTCTTAGATAGTATAGTTATGCAATACATTACCGTGAAGAGTTGTGTTACTTACATAATTGATTGCACGTCATTTCTAAAGGTGTTGTTTTTTTAAATCCTTCCTCTCTCTAGGCTGCTTATAGCATTGGTCAAAAAAGTGCTGAGAACATGCTTAGTGTTCCTTGTCGTTGTCTCTTCATGATTTGGCTGTACCAAAACCGTAATAAACTAAGCTGAGGCCTTTTGGATTATTTGTTGGTTAGTAGTATCAGAGGGGAAGCCGTGTCAGTCTGTATCCACAAAAATAACGAGGAGTCCGGTGGCACCTTAAAGACTAACAGATTTATTTGAGCTTAAGCTTTCGTGGGTAAGCAAAACCCACTTCTTCAGATGCATGGAGTGAAAATTATGGATAGGCATAGATATACTGATACATGAAGAGGAGGCAGTTACCTTACAAGTGGAGAACCAGTGATAACAAGGCCAATTCAGTCAGGGTGGATGTGGTCCGCTCCCAGTAATTGATCTCTTGTGTGGTTAATGTGGCTCTGGAACCAAATGGTCGAGATAATTGTAATTTTTGTTTTTAACCTCCTCTGTTAATGCAAAGAGGAACAAAATAGTTCAGAGGTTGATTGTGCTCTTCAGTAAGAAATTATGGGCGCGATTCTTCTGTCCACTGAGTATTGCTGAAAAGTGGGGACAACCAAATGCTAACATTGGGCTCCTGTAATTTGCTATACATTTGTGTAGAGAGACTTCTGGAAAGGGCCCAATCCTGCGCCCACAAATGTCAGCTATATGAGTGCTTAACAGTGTGAGTGAATACTGCACTGAAATGAGCATCCCTGAGCAGAAGGGAAAGCAAGAGAGGCAGGAGACGGAAATGCAGTGTCCAAAGCACAGTGCCCAAATGCAATCCTATAAAGGCAAACTCCATGGAAAGGATTTTCATTTGCCCACGCCACTTGGCTGTGGTAGTGGTTTTCTCAAGTGTGCTCCAGAGCTGCACTTTGAAGACCTGGAGAGCAGGGGTAGCCCTGAGGGCCAGTCGCTGATACCAAAATGTGTCTAAGTATTCTAAGGGTATGATATTGCTCACAGGCAGCTGTTCAATGGTTGTGACATACAATAGCCATTGTGCTTTTGCTGGCCCATCAACTTGCAGTTCCCACTCCCCACAGCTTACTTCACCGTATTGGATTGTGACAAATGGAATGTCAAGCTCAGAAACCATGACTGTGCTCTCTCATTGCACCTACCAAAGGCACCCTCCTAGTATTGAACCCTGTAATTTCAGTGCAGGTATCTCAGGATCAGAATTACATATGCCTTGGCCAGAAGCTACTGTTCTCTGCCATTTCACACTGCTTCCAAGGTTTTGCAGTAAGTGAATACCTATACTTATGAAATGACATAGTTGTACCACTTGTGCTAATAGAGTTAAGTTTGTCACTTTCCATTTTAAACGCCTATTTTTGGTCTAATAAAAAGTACGCTTCAGGCTGATACTTGGCTTACAAGGACAGCACTCTAGAACTACTTTTTAAAAGTAGACTGCCACTTTTGAGCCAGGAGTGTGGAATATTAAAATTTTTCTGATTCAGATTACTACTTGAGTTATAGAAATGCAAAAAGGGTTTGAGTTGAAACCTTGCAGCCCATTAATACACTTCTGGCTGCTTTAGGAAAAACTTTTTAAATGATTGAGGTGTTTAAACGAAGATCAGTTTTGTACATGTGTGCCTAAGTTATCCTCCTCCCCCAATGGAAATTCCATAGGAGTTCTTAACATTCAAATTTGCAGGTTAGTCTTTCATGGATCTATTGACAAGTTCTGTATAAGGAAGGCGTATGCCTGGATACAGAGAGCAATATGAGTACATAATTCCTGTAACACAGGTAATGTAGTCTGTGGATTAGTGGGAAAAGAGATTGATCTTCCAGATCTATAAAAGTGTTTTTATAACTATAATGTATCAATAAACAGCAAGCTGAGCAGCACTTTCATAACATTTCGTGATAGTGCCAGGCTGGAGTCAAAATCTATTTTTATAGAAAGGTACCTGAATGTGTGTTTTGGCTTTTCTTTTTTTCACTTTCACTAAAACTGTTTGAAAATTTTTTGAAGAAAAATAGAACTTTATTTATTTATTTATTTATTTGTGATTAGACAGCATCTAGAAGAAAGAGGTCCCAATACTTACCTGGGTCTCTGGAGAATGAGGAGACTGTGTGGACCAGCTTAGGAGGGCGTTATGTGAGGAGAAGAGGGTCTTGTGGGAAAAACTCAGGAAGCTTTTCCTTGATATTCAACCTATACATTCTGTGTCCTAATTCCATCCTGTTATTTTGGATGGAATAAGTTGGCTTAGTTTGTAATAAATTACTCTCTCTAAATGGCATTTCCATTCTTGAGATATCTGTAGATGTTTGTACTCTTTCCCTATAATAGTAATTACATAGTCAAACGACACTTATTTAAATGCAGCGAAGAGTCCTGTAGCACCGTATAGACTAACAGACGTATTGGAGCATGAGCTTTCGTGGGTGAATACCCACTTCATCGGATGCTTCAATAAGTCTTAGTTTATAAAGTGCCACAGGAATCTTTGCTGCTTTTACAGATCCAGACTAACACGGCTTCCCCTCTGATACCTATTTAAAAGTTAGTACTTTCCTTATTAGTCATGACTCCAGTATAACAGTAATCCCTGGAGTCAGTGGATGCTGACCTTGCTCATGTAAAAAGGCTGTTAACCTTTATGACTGTGACCCAAGTGATGTAGACTAGTTTAAAAATATTTTAATTATATTTGTCATAATAATTACATTGTATATTCATAGTATTGAAATTGTGTTATGTTGGATAATTGTTTAATGGCGTTATGCATTTTCTTAGTTTAATGTGTTTTTTCTTAATTTAGCAATAAGTATTGATGAGCCTACTGTGAGGACAATCTGAACTGTTGATGATTGTGTTACATAGAACATAGAAACATTGAAGCCTCTTAAGATCTGTTAGCAAATCCAAGACTAACTAGTATTTCCCGTGAACATAAAATTTATCTTATTGCCATGATACTTTGTTTTATTACCAATGAAGAACATTTATGTATGATAATACTTAGCACTATATCTTACAGAAGAGTATCTTTGTCTTTACAAGAGTTAATGAGTAAGATGCACATTGGTGAACATTTTACTTGCAATAAAACAGAAGCAGATAATTAGAATACTAAAGACAATGAAAATTACCCTCTTGCTGGGTATGCAATTACACATAATGGGGAAAAAGGACAAATGTTACTTTCATGCTAAATTGAGAATTGGACATACAGTAAAAAAAAAGACTTCTGATTGTATTTCGCCACATTATTGCCACATATTATTTTTTTTTGTCTCAGTTACAGGACAAACTACTTCATCTTGTAATCATTCCATAACGATAGGTTAGTGTAAGAATTTTGCCAAACCATAGACTTATCTGATTTTATATTTTTAATACTGCCCAGGCATTGTCTCATATCTAGAATACTTAATATATAAATAAAAAGATACATTGACATATTACATTGCAAACTCAATACAAAGCAAAATGATTGAGAATCATGATTCCTACATAATAACATTATTTCTAATTGAATAATTATGTAAAGTTTTGAAAATTCTCTGCAGAGGGTCGTAAGTTACGAGTTCACAAATGCAGTGGAAATGCACTGATTGTCATTTGTCAGGCCAAATGCACTGATGGTCATTTTACCTAAGCCACGGTAGCCACCTGGTTGACAGGTGGCATTTTACATCCTAACATCTTAAAATGATCATTTCCTTGGGTCAATGTAAAGTGTGTGTATAAGGCACAAGTCAGTGTCTCCATGTTATAAATACTCTTCAGAACACTTCCATGCAGTAACATAGGTCTCGATGATACTGTACAGAGAGACTAAGGAAACAATTCCTGCCCCAAGTAGCTTGAAATCTAAGGGACCAACTTCTGCATTTAAGTCAACAGGTCTTGGAGGCTCTCAACAACTTGCAGGAAGTTGCAAGATCACAATCCAAATGCTAATCTTACCTCTCAGGCCTAGTCTTCTACATTGTTCTCTGCTGCTTTCGCTCTACCAATGATGCCAGCCTTGACATTCTGTTCCTCTACCTTCTTTCTAGCTGCTCCTACACTTGGAATACTTTCCTGTTAAGTTGTGCCAGGCTACTGTGCTCTCTAACTAAAATAGTTCATTCAGATAAATCTCTTATAACATGTCTAAAATAATTTTTAATATAAGCTAGTATAAAATATTTTTAAAACTCTGTTAATTTAACCACCAGGACATATAGACAAATAGTACTAGTAACTGCATGATTTTGAAGATATTTCTTCCTTCCTCATATCATCCTTTTCCTACTATTCATTATCCCCACAGCTCACATCTGACATTTAGGTTGTTTACTCTTCCATCAGGGAGCTTGTCTTTCTATTCGTGCTGTACGCACCTGTGGATACTTTCAGATATAGGGATAGATGACATGGGGCAAGGTGGAGCAAGAGAGGTTTTACATAAATGAGATTATGAGGTTATTTTGAGTTGTAATGTACATGTCATGTTTCCTTTTTTACCCTTTTAAAAGGTTGGCATGAAATCCATGATGGAGAAACTATAATGGAAAAGATTTAAATAGCTGAACAATAAGTTACATGTAATGTAAATTAATATTGCTCATCTCTCTGTCACTGCAATAAGAATATCCTGTGGCAGAGCTGCCCAAACTTTCAATGAAGCATATATGCACTTAGAACATAACATTTTAAAAAACAAACAGTACACTATTCAGGGACCAGTCTCTGAATAATATTTGTATATTGCACAATGTGCAATATTAAGCTTTATGGCAGCAGATAGTGTTAATTTGCATAACTGCCCATGAACAGTATAAATGTGTGACTCCATTGTCACTGGAAACTAACATCCACATGGACAGTAACCTCTTCCATGGTGTATTGCCATATAAAACATACAGAGCAGAGGCCTCCTCACAAGGCAGTTTCTCTCAAATACAATACCCAATAAATCAAGTGACCATATTTTTCAAAATAAAAACTGGAGACACTTTTTTGTGGGTCACAATATAATAATACAGAAGACAAGTCTCTTAAAAAAAAAAAAGGATGCTGATGTCACATCAGCTGCTGAATCAACAGACACACCACTTTCTCGAGTGGAGGATTTTTTTCCCTAGGAACACTGTTTTGAATAAGTTTATCTTGAAATACTGAACAAGGCCATAGATTCCAAGGCTGGAAGGGACCAATGTAATCACCACCTGTATAACACCAGCCATAGAACTTCCCTCAAAATATTTCCTAGAGTAAGTATATCTTTTAGAAAAATATCCAATCTTGACTTAAAAATTGTCAGTGATGGAGAATCCACTACGACCCTTGGTAAATTGTTCCAATGGTTAATTACTCTCCCTGTTTAAAAATTTACGCCTTGTGACTATTCGTGTTGAACAAGAGAACAGCTTTGATAACATCAGTACTAATTTGACTTTTCACTCCAAACACTATTTGGCATTCTGAACACATCTTTCACTGGACTGTTTGTTCTAGTATACAGAGGAAATTCTACTCAGAAGAGCAGTATATATTGAATGCACATTAAAAAAACGTTTTGATTGATGAAAATGAAAAGCCAGGACATTTCAGGGGTGAAGATAAGTCCATGGCACACTGTGACATTTTATGTAAAAACTGGGACTGTCTCAGTAAAACCAGGATGTGGATTACTTTACAATATCTTTGTAACACTAAATATCTTCTCATGATTAAGGATATGATTTGGTCACATAACTTTAACAGATCTCTGTGGCTTTTTCAACTTTGGCTGTCAGCTCCCTTAGGTGGGGTGGGCCTCAGAAAGGGAGCGCTACCTCCTCTCCCTGACTCATCGCAGCAGGCCACCCAGTCTGTAGGTCAGTCAACATCAACACCTTCCTGCCAAGTGCTTGCTCCTTCCCCAGAGACTAGTGCAGGCACCTTCATGGGGGCCCATTCCTTAGTTCCTGCCCTGGGCCCAGCATGTCTAATGACAGCCCTGAGCAACAATAACTAAGGACGTTACATGTGGCCTTTGTGGAATTTCACACATAAGTCACTCATCTTTTAAAACTGATTAATTTGAAGTAAGACTAGGAGAACAACAGCAGATCTACCAAGTTCAAATCAGCTTAGAAAGTTTTATTTACCCAAAGTGTCTGACTGTCGTATTGAAGAATTAAAGGAAAAGTTGCAGTCCTATTAAGGAATTAGCATTGTGGCAGATGAAACTACCGCTTCTGAACATAGGTATGTGCTTAACATTCTTGATGTCCCTGTTCCAATAAGTAGCGATAATGCAGGCACTTCAGAAGCAGGTGAAGATAAGTTGGATGTTTTTTTGTTACACTGTGAAGTTTTGGAAGCAGTCAATTTTAAAACAGTCAGAATGCAATCAGGGGACACTGTTGAAAAATGCGCAATGCCATTTGATTGCATTACTACATTTGTTACTGATAATGCCACATACATGGGGAAAGTTTGGGATTGAGGTTTAAAATCTTTGTTTTTAAATGCTGTACGTCTTACATGCCTGGCATATTTGCTTAATCTTGTGGATGATCTGTGGAGGAAGATACTTTTGAAAGTAAATGAATTGATTGTGGCTGTAAAATGTGCTTTCACTGCCTGTCCTGCCAGAAGAGCCCAGTTGCACATGTCTCTAATGGAAAGAGGGAACAGTCTTTCCATCTCACCAATCCCTATAATAACCAGATGGAACAGCTAGTTCAATGCAGCTGAACATATCGGGGATTAATTTTCAATTTTTTACAGAGGAGACTGGTCGTAGCAGTAGTTCAAGTGTTCAAGAGATTATTGATCTTTGCCAATCCAAAGCAGTTACTGAAGACCTCCAGGCTCTCAAAGAGTTTGCACCCCAAATCATGAACACACAGTTTATGAAGAGCCCACAGTTGTAAATGATATGCAAGTAATAAATGACATGCATTATTATGTGTTGTGAGCAGAGAGCTCTTCTGGAATGATGTTGTTTGCTGGAACCCAAAGACTCCTGTTGCCTTGACAACCATGGGTAGATAACAGCTTTGCTGAGTTTCCCTCTCTGGGTTCCATTGTATTTCTTCACAGAGATTCAGTAGTTTCTGGCAGGTTGATATATTTCAAATATTATTCCTCTGTTCAGAGCTGGCCTGAACATTTTTTGGATGTGCCTCAAAAATCCAAGGACGTATGGCCACGAGTATCATATGTCCCAGAATCCAAATTTTAAACCCTTTGAAAAATCAGTTTGCACGTAATTAGTAGAGACTAGTACTGGGCATGCTCATTCCAGGGGCTGCAGGAGCTAAGCAGGATTTTCCCTGCAATTGCTGCTGTGCCACCAGTCACAGGAATTAAAATCAGGGAGATTGTGGTCTCAATGGTACCTCTACTTCCCAAAGAATTTTGTGGGTTTTGTCTATTTTTTTTCTTTCTGTGGAATGCCAAGTTTTAAAATATTGTGTGTCTATTTGAAAGTTATATAATGGCTAGTGGAAAAAGGATGGATATATGTTTTATTTCTTTATTGTCTAACATTCATGCGTTGATTCTGCAAATTAGAAATTACAAGAACATTTACTTCATTCACATTTTCTATAGTGGAGTAGTAGGAGAAGCTGGTAGGATGTTATAAACCAAACTCTTGTTTCTGATATGACATCTGAGACAAGGTGGGTGAGGTAATATCTTTTATTGGACAAAATTCTGTTGATGAGAGAGCCTAGCTTTCGAGCTTACATAGAGCTTGTCTTTGGGTCTGGGAAGTGTATTCTGGGAGTACATCTACATGGGGATAAAAGCCACGTGGCATGGCCGTGGCTGGCCCGGGTCTGCTGACAGTCTCATGGAGCTTGGTTGTGGGATTAAAAATTGCTGTGTAGATGTTTGGGCTGAAGCCTGAGCTCTGGGACCTTCCACCCTCACAAGGTCCCTGAGCTTGGGCTTCAACCTCAACCCAAATGTCTACACAGCATTTTTCAGCCCAGGAGCCTAAGCCCCGCAAGACTGAATCAGCTGACCTGGTCCAGCCGCAGATGTTTTATCCCTAGGTAGACATACCCCAAGTGTCACAGCTAAATACAAGCTGGAACATATTGTTTAGCATAAGTACATAAAACAATCACTCTATCTGTCCTCTCAGTGGTTATCCTCAAAGGACACCTGACCAGCACCTTCAATTGATGAACCTGAGAGCTTAAATTCATAACTTTGCTAGACTGGATAAGACACTGGATTTATGGCTTATTTCAACAATATATAACCCACTAACTGACCCTTCCTCAGCTTTTCTTTTCCCCTCTCTTATGACTGGAGAGGTGTTAACAGGCCAATTCACTTTGAACAGTCTCTTGAAATACACGTTTACTTACACAAAACAATCTTTTCCACCTTGTATTTAGCTGTATTTAGTGTCCCTTTGAGACTATGTCTACACGACACCTTATGTCAGCATAACTTATGTTGCTCACGGGTGTGACTAAACCACCCGCTGAGTGACATAAATTACACCAGCATAAGCACTGGAGTGCACAGTGGTATGTCAGAGTGGAGGTGGTTTTATTATGCCGACAGGAGAGCTCTCTTCCATTGGCATAGAACGTTTCACCAGATGCACCGCAGTGGTGCTGCACATGTAGACATGCCTTGAGTATATTTTCCAGACCTGAAGAAGAGCTCTGTGAAGCTACAAAGCTGGTCTCTCGCACCTACAGAAATTGGTTCAATAAAAGATATTACCTCACCCAGCTTGTGTCTCTAATATCCTGGCACCAAGATGGCTAGAACAACACTGCACACATGAATCTATGTTAAGTCAAAACATTTTGCTTTTTGGCCTGTTTTATCCATTCTGTCATAAGAATAAACCTCAAGTTGAAAGTCACAATATCTTAAATTCTGTAAACATGTTAACATCTGGAGACTAACATCTGTGGAAACAAACATATTTCATATGTTATATAATCACTTATGCCTCTTCCCTAACTAGAATTTGTTCAGCAGTAAAAGAAATGAATTGAAGCTACGTGCATTTCCCCCCTGTATATTGTGAAGTTTGGAGGGTTTATGCTTCATTTCTTAAAATAAATAAATAAATCCAGGAATGTTTAAGACCAACAGTGTGAGAGTCATCCAACACATTCAATAGCCAAATGTATTAAATAACTGAGTATACAACTCCAGTATCTTCACAAAATCGTACGAGAATAACCTAGTCCAGACATAATTAAGATGATAGATTTCTTTTAAGTAACATTTCTTTATTATATGGGAATGCACATCTAGGAAAATAGCAATAACATTATCTAAAATATTTCCCCATGAGAAGAGGAGGTTGGTTTGATAGACCACTCACAAGATTCTGAGTATCAGGAGATCTGGTTTCTGAGCCCATTGTAAAATGGGAATAAGAGTATTGCCTACAAATGATGATGATAATAGTGAAGCACAGTATTTGAAACATTACCTAGTAGTCTCTCCAATTTATCTGCCAAACTCTTCAAGTTTGCTCTGCATAAGCTGACTTTGTCTGTTCTGTGCTGGGGGCTGCCTCAGGACCTGCTGCTTGGCTCTGCTGCCTTTGGGGCAGAGACATGGCCTCTCCGCTCCCAGCCTGGAGGGCTGTGCTCTGGGTGACAGTAATGTGAGAAACATTCTCTTTATTAAAGAGATGTGGAAAAAATAAAAAATACAAGCTACAGAGTTTTACCTTGTGTTTCCTAGCCTTTAGCTCAATGATTTGTTGTTGTACTAAAGCATATCTACTTCACAACTGAAGGTCTTTCTAAAAGACTGCAAATGATAGAGAATTTACCACATCTCTTCGGAATAGATTATGGAAAGTTTTCATTCATGTTGTCATATCAGCATGTTAATAAGCAAGACCTGTAACTAAATAAAGTCAGTCTTCCTTTCTTTTTTTTTTTTTTTTTTTTTTTTTGGTAAGTGGCTCCTACCTGCAAAATTCATATCTGGATCGAAATGTCCTCTCCAAAATTCACAATTGTTTGGATCTGGCATTTTTAGTGCAAGCCTGTTTCAAGTTGTAGATAATCGAATGCAATAAAGTATGTTCACCCAATTAGTGAATTATAGTATTTTAAAAGTGTTGTTTAATGTAAACTGAACTTTTGGATTGAAAAAAGCAGTTATTCTTTTCAAGAGCAAACCTGCCTATTGTCCTGTTTTTAGGAAGTTAGACCACTCTGTAGTTCTCAGAATAACTTGCTCCAGTGTTAGCTTGTTATTTATTAACAAGATTACTAGTACAGAATGGTATTATAACATCTATTTGGTTGAAGTGCTTTTGAAAGTGATCTTTTCCTCTAGGCATGTGTGGATACCAGTTTCATAGATTTGGCTTGCCAGATAGGAAAATGATGTTAGCCTCAGGGTTAGGATGTTTGTTACATCTGATAGGGACATTAATTTACAAAATAGGCAGAATTACTCTTTTGTACATTTTGCATTGAATCCTTAGGTACTGATTATGTTGAGTGTCTAAGAGCAAAATAGGGCTTTAAGTGATTAGTCACTGTTGAAAGATACAGTTATAATAAAAATCCTTTGATAGTACTTTGTCGATAGTCAAAGGACTTGGCAATCATTAATTCTCTCAAACACCCAGGGAGTTAGGTAGGTAACCAGTACCATATTCCTTTTATGGAATATTATTTGTTATAGTACTATAGAGTATGTATGCTGCTTTATTAGCCACATAGTTATGCACTCTAAACTGCAGGTACATTGTGGAGAACATTAAGATCGGTTGGAGGAAACATTCATAGGTAATCAATGAGGCAAAAGGAGCAGGCTTTTAGGACAGATGCGTAAGTTCAGAGGGAGTTGCTTGGCAATTGAGATGTAAGTGGTAGTTCAAAAAATGAGAAACTGAAGCACACGATGGTTAAGATTATGGAGGAAATGATTGGAGTGCTGGGATTAGAATGTAGAAGTTCCTGGCTCTCAGTCCTGTTCTCATGTAATGAAGTTACAGATGAACTGAAAACTTGCTGCTTTGTTTTTGTCTGTATCTGTTTTTATTGGTGTTGCGCATAGGCATACTGTAAGGATCTTCAGAAAGTATTGTAGGCTTTTCAGTGGCAGAGAACTAGAGAATGACAATATAACCCCAATACAACACTTATATGTGGCAGCACATTTAACAGCATGCCAATGATACTCTGCTCTACATCTGCTTTTCCTCAGAATTGAGTTCTACGTTTCACTTGATACCCTAACTCAGTCAGATATGGGGATATTGAATGAAGGGTAATTGGTTTATGATCACTTCAGGCAAGATTGAGGTGAAACTGTGTAAATAGAAATCTCTGGATGACTTGATGGATGACTTGATGGGGTTGTAATAGCTCACCTGTTCTTGGTTCCAGTGGTTTGCAGTCTTTGGATTATATTTACCCTGGTTTGCTGCTCCTGGATTCCTAATTGGCACCAATTGCTTGAATTTCTCTCTGCTTTTCCTTTCCAATGTGAATCTTGCCTTTACTATATAGATTATCTCCTGGATGGATTAATGTAATGTGTTTTTGCTTGTGAAGACCACCCAGATGCTTCAGTTACTGAGGAGAGTGGATCTTTGGTTGGTTGGTGGGACCAGCATAAGCACATAACATCTTTACTCGGCAATCTTCCTGGGCTCCTTATGTTCAGAATCAACTCAGTGTTTTTGATAATTATCTATAAAGACCTAAATGGTGTGAAAAATGCTGGTCTGGGGACCACTTCTTCCCTTGTTTCTCCACCATGAAAGTTTTGTGGTCAGCTAAAATGCTCTTGATATTCATCTGTGGAGTTCAGCTCTCTGAGCAAGTGACAGGGAGATTTCAGCTGAAGTCCCTGGAAATTATCTCTGTTACGTTATATAATAAAAAAAAAAAAAAAACCCATGAACTTCTGAGATACTGTTTAGTGGTGTGTGCAGTAGTTTTTCAATTTTAGACCTGTATATATTGTTAGGAAACATAGGGGCATGGACTATAGACCCAATTGTGCTTGGTTCTGTCTTAACTTTTCAAAATCTAATATCTTAACTATTAAGGTACAAAAAATGCAATGAAGTTGGTAAACTCCCTGCATTCTTGATCTGATTCCAAAGAATGTACATTTTTAGAGCGTATAGCAATCACATTTTTTAAACTTGCTGAAGAGAATTATTATTAGTTTTTTTGCCTGGCTGGGCTCAGATGGTGCACCAGCTTTTATTGTTAAGCTTTCACTTTGTCATGCCTGATTATTTTGAGACTTCCAGCTGTGTTCCATGGAAGCTTATTTTTTTCTTTTCTTTTTTAATGTTTTGATTAAATGTCATTGTAGCAGACGTGTGAAATTTGACAGGTGAAATGTGTTTAGTGGTCCAGAACCTGGGCATCCTTTATTGTGTGAAATCTGAGGCTTTTGCTTTTTTAAATTTTTTTTTCTTTTTGGTAAAATGTGGTAATGGTAATTGTTTCATTTCCTGGATAGGAAATAGCAACTTGAAGAAGGCCATGCAGTTGGTGTTTTATTACTCATCTGAGTCCTCTTGTTTCTATTAACAACTTGTCCTATTTTGTAAATATACAGTGATCTGATTTTGTATTGAGACAGGCAGCAGTATGGAACATTCTTGCATACATTGAGGAGAACATAATATCCTTTTGCACCTAATTTCAGCCACTTAATGAAGGCTAGTAATTATTAAGCATCTCCTGCTGGTGTGACTGTAACTGCAAGACTAGACTGTTTCATGATATATTTCTTAAAAATTATTTGGGTTGTTAGATATTGAGATACAATATATAATATCATTCCAGTAGTATTTGATTTGTGATGTGTGTTATATCCTTGGAGGCAAGTCGGTTTAGGAAAAAATCACTTGAGGCTAGACAGCAGACAGCTAACCAAACTACCATTTATTTACACACACACAGAGCTCACCTAACCGGCCGAAACAGGCTAAGCTATGTAGGCTATCCCCTAATAATCTAACTCAGTTGCCATGGGAACAAAAACCATGACAACCAAATACACAACAATGTGAATGCTCTTAAATGTTAGGAAGCTTTGCAGAGGAAACTGGAAAGATACCAGTGTCATAGCTTTCCTACTCAGATCTGAACCTTAGAGTTCAGAAAATGAGATGCTAGCATGAAACCTCCAAGCTTAATTACCAGCTTAGATCTGATAGTGCTGCCACCAGCCAGGAATTCCAGTGCCTGGCTCACTCTGGTCTCCCCAAAACCTTCCCTGGGGGACCCCAAGACTCAGATGCCCTGAGTCTCACAACAAAGGGAAACAACCCCCCTCCCTTGTCTCCTCGTTACTTCCTCCCTGGAAGATCACCCTGTTTCAATTCCTCCCACCAACTCCCTGGTGAGCTGCAGACTCAATCTCCTTGAGCCCCAACTAGAAAAAAAATCCAACAAGTTTTAAAAAGAAAGCTTTATATAAAAAGAAAGAAAAAGACATAAAAATGGTCTCTGTATCAAGGTGACAATATACAGGGTTATTGGCTTAAAAGAAAAAAAAAAATAAACAGCCTTATCCAAAAAGAAATACAATTTAAAACATTCCAGCAAACTACACACATGTAAATACAAAAACAATATAAAAACCTATATTGTCTTATACCTGTACTTACAACTGGGAAACAGAAGATTAGAAAGCCTGAAGGTAGAGAGATCCTCTCTCAGAGCCGAGAGAGCACTAGAGACACAGACAAAGAACACACACCCAAAAATTCCCTCCCTGAGCTTTGAAAAATCCGGTTTCCTGATTGGTCCTCTGGTCAGGTGTTTGGTTCCCTTTGTTAACCCTTTACAGGTAAAAGAAACATTAACCCTTAGCTATCTGTTTATGACAACCAGATCTTTAGGAAATATGAAAAGAATGGATATTGTAGGTTATATTTGAAGAAATAATATACTTCTGATACTGGCTGTTCTGTGACTAAGGGCTTCATCCACTGAAGTTAAGAGCAAATCTCCCATTCACTACAGAGGTGCAGAATCAGGCCCTATCTTTATACTCAGCAAGAATTTGTGGTAAAAAATGCATATGCCTACTATAAATCAGTGCAAGGTTTCAAAAGTTGATTTTTTTAATGTAATTTGAGGGAGGACTTAAGATATTAGATTCTAGAGTCTTGTGAATTTTGCAAATATATTAAATGCAATGTATGATGCCGTTATGACTCATAACAACTTAACAAGAGGCATTAGGATTGTATCAGGACAGTGCACTTGTATGTGAATATTAAAGAGGAGATGTACTAGACCAGCAATCACTGACCTATTCCTTTGCAGCAATGGAAATCAAGACTAGATGCTAAATGTGTTTATTTGTATACCTGTATCCTGTTAGAAGTTTACGAGTATAACCAGATTAGTTTTTAGATACTAAATCTTTTTCATTTCTAAATTGTCTTACATTATGTATGCAGCTGTGTTCAGTTAACCTTACGATCAAAGATATTAGACACTCCAGGAAACTAATAAACTGAATTACAATGTAGATATTATCTATCCCTGTTATAATGAATGACAGGCTGTTGCCTTATGTAAATTAGTGTAATAGATTACCTGTGCATGCATAGGAAATTGAATGTTAACTTCAGAGTGGTGGGTCAGTGTGTGCTCAGGGAAAAAGAAACCTCAGTCACATGCTGTGCTCCAAACACTCAATAGCTTGCTTCATCTCTAAAAGTGAAATTTTGGGCCTGATCCTGCAACTCTAGTCTCCTGAACTTTAAACAGGCAAAGGTTCAAACCATAGGACTGGAATCTTCAAATAGTTACTTGGAATACTCTGGAAAATGTAAGGAAAGACTCTAACAGACTCTACAGCTAAACTGCGTTTGGATTCTAACCTTTTGGGATGTTTCCAGAGAGACCTTTGCAAACCAGCAGACTCATCCATCACTGCTACAAATCTGATATAAGGACCTTGCAAGCATTTGTAATGTACTATATATAATCTTTTAACTACTCAATAACTCTCTTCTTTTCTTTTATTAATAAATCTTTAGTTAATGTACTAAGGATTGGCTGACAGCGTGGTATTTGGGTAAGATCTTGACCTGAGGGTAAGTGTCTGACTCCTTGGATTAGTGGAACCTCACAAATGGTGAATTGGGTTTTCAGTAACCTCTCACTATATTAGACTTGTGTGTATGGATGGGAAAGGGCTGGAATGCCTACAGAGGACTGTTTGGCTTTTTGTTAACCAGTGTGGTGCTACAGATGTTCTTTTGCTACTGATTGGTTAATCTAATTGTAGAATAAACCACCAGTTTTGGGGGGTTGTCTGAGCTGTTTCTTGCAGTCTGACTTGAGTGTGACATTCTCAATGTGGTCTATTCCAGGCACCCGGTCACACAAAGTACTTGAAAATAAGTTAATCTTTGAAACAGCCACCAGTGACCTTCCCTTTATAATTTTAATTTTAAAAATGAATTTAATTCTGATGAAAAGTGTCAAATTAACATTGCATGAAACTGAATTATCCACAAGATAGGCATCACATGGCAGTAGTGATGCAAGCTTCCCCACATTGCTTCATCCATGCAGCTCAAGCGTGACCTCCTCTTGAAGTAAGAGGATAGTTAAGTCTGTACGCAGTTCAATCTTTGACCTTTCCAAAGACAAATTCAGCATATGTCAGTATCTGTTTAATGATGATCTTTTCCCCGCCTCAGAAACTGGACTGAAACTATTGATTCTTCGAGTGCTTGCCCGTGTCCATTCCAAGCAGGTGTGTATGCGCCACATGCATGGTTGCCAGACGGTTTTTCTCCTGCCAGTATTCCATTGGGTTAGTCCAGGTGCCCCCTGGAGTCGTGCCTCCATGGCACCATATATAGGTCCCTGCTGCCCCGTTGCCCCTTCAGTTCCTTCTTACTGCCTGTGACGGTTAGCTGGGACACTTGTTTCTCTTGCTTCAGCAAGCATTCTCCCTAGCAGTCATTGTACCTAGTGGTTCTCTGTAAATAGTTATCTTAGTTAGTTTAGTTGTTAGTCTTAGATATATAGTTAGAATTGCAGTAAGGAATTATTTCCCCCTTTTTCTACCCACACTCCCCTGGCACCGAGGCCTTCATACCCCAGCACCACAGCGAAAGCATTTTAAGCCCCAGCCCCTGCCTCAGTTCTATCAACCTCAGAAGAGGCAGGACTATTTTAGGAGGCATAACAGAAATGATAGGAGGAGGTCTCCTCCTTCTGCTCGGGGTCTGGACAGGCGAAACAGCCATCTAGATAGAAACAGGCCTTTTGAAGGTGTGCTTGAGGGTGGAGTACCAGTTTGAGAACTGGATCCAACTGTCCCATCTTTCTCGTTCTGACTATCCCATTTCTACCGTGCGTGGGGTCGTATTATATCACTGGGTGCACCACGCGGTATCTGATAACTGGGAAATTCTCTCCAGTTCAGCTCCCTCCCTCCCACCCCTCTTCACCATCCCTCTTCAGGGACCCCTCTCATGAGCAACTTCTAATGCAAGAGGTGCAGATGCTCCTAAGAGTGGGAGCGGTGGAGGAGGTTCCTCAGGAACTAAGGAGCAAGGGATTTTACTCACGTTATTTCCTGATCCCAAAAGCCAGAGGCGGTCTCTGACCTATCCTAGACCTGTGAAATCTCAACAAATTAATGAAGAATCTGAAGTTCCGCATGGTCTCTTTGGCCTCCATCATCCTTCCCTGGATCCGGGAGACTAGTATGCTGCCATCAACTTGAAGGACACATACTTTCATATCTCAGTAAGAAGGTCTCAGGCAATTCCCTACCACCATAGTTTATTCACAAGATGCTACTCAAGGTGAGGACGAATGGAGCCTCAGTGATATTCATAGCTCCAGCCTGGCCCCATCAGCACTGGTACATATCTCTCCTAGAGCTGTCAGTGGAAACTCTGGTCAATTTACCGCTGCTCCCGGACCTGATAACTCAGGTCCATGGCCATCTTCAGCATCCTAACCTCGAGTTTCTGTACCTCATGGCTTGGAAGCTTTTTGGTTAAATCCGTTGGAATTTGCCTGCTCGGGCCCCTTTAGGGAAGTTCTCCTTGGCAGTAAGAAGCCATCCAGTAGGGCTACCTACCTTGCTAAGTGAAAGAGATTCATGATCTGGTCATTGCAGAACCACACTTCTTCTATGCACTCATCAGTACCTTTTATCTTGGACTGCCTTTTGCACCTGAAGCAGCAAGGGCTTTCGATATCATCGATAAAGGTTCACCTAGCTGCCATTTCTGCATTTCACCCAGGTGTGGCTGGCCGATCAATCTTCGCCAACCCGATAGTTGGCCACTTTTTCTTAAAGGTCTGGACAGGTTATGCCCTCCAGTATGACAGCCAATCCCTGCCCGAGACCTTAACCTTGTTCTTTCCAGACTAATAGGGCCCCCCTTCAAACAATTAACAGCATTCTCATTGCTTTATCTCTCATGGAAGGTTACATTTCTAGTGGCAATAACCTCTGCCAGGAGGAGGTCTGAGTTAAGGCCCCAACATCTGAGCCTCCATATACTGTTTTTTATAAGGACAAGGTTCAACAACATTGATGCTTAGGGAACTTTTACTGCAAAAATTGAGGTGCCAAGTGAATTTAGGTGCCCGCAGGGTTCAGGGACAGCTAAGCGAGCATTTTGTGAATCCTGGTGGTGCCTGATTCTGGAATTTAGATGCATAAAGTGGCAGTTAGGCACCTAGGTCCTTTGTGACTCTAGCCTTATGTATCTACTTGACTAAACCAAATATTCTCTAGTTTCAAAAATATTATCAATATTCTTATAAAAATGTAGTTCAACCTGTATGTAGAATAAAGTGGAAAGATGAGTTGGTTAAAAAGGGTTGTGGTTTAAGTATTGTTGTTTAAAAAGTCTACTAAATAGACATTCCAAACAGAAAGAGCAACACACAATAATTTGTAGTAGCTTGGCCACACTATCATGTACTTTGAGTATATTCTGGGTCCATCATCCTGGTGAAAAAAATATGGCCTTTCTTCTTGAAGTAACTTGCCTTGCAAGCAACTAAAAAAATTGCAACTCTGGCACTTCCAACCACTGTATTTGATCATCTGGGCAATTTTTGTCCACTAGGTAGAAATCTGAACTATATCCTTTTCTTTGGCAATTGTAATGCACCAATCACCATGTTTATCTAGGCACCAGTATGAATGATTAATGATATCTTAATGTTGCTTGGAGAATTCAGACTTCCTTTGTTAATGAACCAGGAATTAAATGGTTTAATGGAGTTTTTTTTTTTTTTTGAGTTTTAAGGGAGCTCTTTTAATTGGAGCCATAATGCACCAATGTAAAAAAGGCCTGGGTTGACAACAAGACATTGGCAAATACAATAATTTATTTGGATGAGGTTACAATTGTACCTAGAGGGAAACTTGTATTAAGGAGTTTTTTCTTTTTGTTCTTGATTGAAGGAGGACTTTAGGTTTGGAAAACATTGTTATAAAAAGAAAAACTGCCAGCAATTTTGGAACCTGGTATATTGGCTTATTTACATGCAGAAAAAGAAAACAACAATAATAATTGCTTAGATATAGAAGGTTCAGGGCTATTGCCCGTGAGTAACCTCCTTCATTTAGCATTTTAACTCGTGTGATATCAATATTAAAAATTAAAATTGGGATATTAATTATTTTTACTTCTGTTCAGATGTATTTCCTTTTATTCCTTTCAAGTTAGTGTTCTTTAATAAAATAAATCTGGGTTTGTGTTTTTTTTTCTTTCTGTTTATGACCTTCCTCCTGGAGAACAGAATGGAGTTTGTTTGGAGAAAAAAAATAGAGAATTAAGTAAAACATTTCTGAGGTTTATTTCTCCATTTACTAATGCTTCACTGTTTATTTTCAATATGATGGTGGCAGATATTGCCCTTGAAAATGCCTGTGGAAACCAGCCATAAGGTTAAGTTTTTCTTAGCAGAGAAATGCTGTAACACTTTTGTCTCAAAGGCTAAAGATGTCTTGGAAACAATGGATTAAATATGGAAGAAGGAAAATGACACCATTTGTGAATCAGTACACAAATTACTTTTTTTTCTATCTAAAAGTAAGTGAATGTGCTTCATTTTGTATTCTCCTAAAAGTTCAAATAAAGTCTATCAGAAAATGTATAGCATATAGGCTTTACTCAGAAGAGGTATTTACCATGTGCGCTGGGTCCACCTATTCAACAGAAAAAGTTGATTGTTTGTGAGCCCATGAAAGACAAAAAGCTCTAAATCAAGATATTTCAGTGCTACTCAGGACTCATGGGGAGAGGGGTGAAGAAAAGGAAGCTTATATAAATGAGCTCCCCGGCTCCTGTACACTGGAACTCCTTAGTCAGGGTCCAGATCTCTCTTGCTGCAGCTGCGCAAGCCCAGGGCTGAAGTGTTACTCTCCAGGTTGGTCAGTGTCTTATAAATAGTTGCCTCCTTGTACAGTAATATGTGTTTCTGGGAATGTGGTGAAGGCTTTCTGCCTCAGTGCTGTAGGAGTTTTGCTGGGTATCTGAGTGGTGAATTGGGGATTCGTGTCTCTGCTAGGAGGTGCTTCTCCAGACTCAAAGGACTTGCTCTTCTGTCCCTCACTATCCAAGTCAGGAGGGAACTTCACGTCTTCACCTTCCTGGCTGAGCTTAGACCAGTTAGCTCAGTTTAGACCAGTCACACAGGAACAGGTGCTTTCAACCCTTTTTGCATTTTACGTATCTAACTTAAACCCATGAATTAGGACTTAGGGAACAAAGTGCATGTATATCCTGTGTGCATTGCTCCTGCTGCTTCTAGGCACTTGACTTTTTTAGGGCTGGACAGGTTCTTGTCATACTTGCACCAGTTTTACACTGGTGTAATTCCATTGACTTCAATGGAGCTACTCCTGGTGGGAGACGAGAATCAGACTATACTCTTCCCCTAAGTAGAGGGCAGAATTGGGCAGCCATGGAATTCCAATTTAGATATTACACAGCGGCTTCTGTTAGAGTACATTCTCTGTACTCTAGCCCTGTGGAGCTCAGTGGAATTTTCATAGGTACTATTCATGGAGACTAATTTGGGTCAAATAAATTCCCAGAGCCTCTCCAACTATGATTTGTGGATACTGCTGACTTTTGTAAAAACAAGTTTTTATTGTTGTTACCTTTTCCTCACATCTCCTTCCTTCTTCCATTTGTTTGTTTCTGCTACTTTCTGTGTCTTACTTTTTAAGACTGAGTCCATTTTGGAGTAGGGATTGCCTTTTACAATACAGAAAGTCTGTACTGTTCCCAGCACAGTAGGATTGTTTCTGGGTTGTAGCTTCTAGGGGCTACTGTAATATCATTAATAATAATTAATAAGGTCTTGATCTTGCAGAGGTGTGGAAAAAGCCAGAGGGATTACATGTTAAACAGCTACCAAGTAGAGTGTTTACTTGCTTCCAGTCCAGCAAACTGGAGTTTCCTCAACAGTAGTGTGGATCTGCAATTTGTGACAATGCTGTCAGTGTTCAGAAACCTATTCAAAGATTTCATTAGTAGTGTGCTGATGCTGCTGGCACCATGAGATTTCTTTATATACACACATACACTGGCTAGCTTTCCCAACATATCTCAGGTGGCTATGCTTGATTATCTCTAGTGCTCCCTGGACTGCATCTGTGCTGGTTTTGTTTAGAATGCCTAAATCCTGCTACGGAGCACATTCCTACAAGTATGTAGTAACAAGGTGAAAACAGTAGTGACTTTTATGGAGAAATATATGTTCCACACATCTAATCTGAAATGCCCAATATCAGATTTAAATATCAGGCTTCTAACTCAGCCCCAACAGAAGTAGGATCGGAAGTACCACTGAAGTCAATGGAAATGATAGGTGTTCAACGCCTCAGAAAGCAAAGCCGCTTATTTAGGTCCTTCACTTGAATTTCAGTACCTGACTTGAGGCATATTCTATGAAAATATCACCTATATTAATATTGTGTATGTATTTATGTATATATGTGCACATGTTTATAATTAAATGAAGTATAAAGGATTCACAGATTTTTGTGGTGTTATGGTTTTACTGGTGGGTCTTTAATAGTCACATAGCAAATTCTACAAATTTTGGAATCTTTTGCATGAACATACATTCTGGTTGTATAAAAGCCATATGAATCTGCAATATTAACTAGGTTAGTTTCCCAGCTTTCTGAGAGAGATCCCCAAAACGAAGAGACATATCCAGTTCTTGAACATTGAGAAACAGTGGCTATTGCAGTAAAGTAATAAATGAAAACTTCTGTTCTCTATGGCTGTTTATGCAGAGTCCAGTTTTTGTGTCTGAACTTTAAATGTAACTTTTCATTTTTGTACATTAAGGGAAGCTCCAGCTGTGATCACTGGAGGGTCGTTAAGATTGCCAAGGCAAGTAACAAAAACCTGTTTTACTACTTTAAGAGTCACATTACAGTAACCAAAGAGATTCCAAGCTGTTTTCTCCTCTCCTCAGATAGCTAAGGTAGACCAGGGGGAAAATGTCAGGCAAAAAAAAAAAAAACATCCAACAGCAGCTGACTCCAGACTGAGGAGAGCCAAAAGGAACATGACAGACAGAAGGCCAGGGCTAAGGCTGCCCACAAAAGAGCTATGGAGGAGAAACAAAAAGAGATGGAGGCGAGAGAAAAAGAGATGGAGGAGAGGGAAAGAGAGAGAAAGCATGAACTGGAATTAGCAAGGGCAAAGCAGGATGTACCAGCCAACCCTACCAACCCTTCTCCAGGTACTGCTTCTCATTCCAGAAAATTCCCTACCTATAAGGCAGGTGGTGATACTGAGGCCTTTTTAGAAAATTTTGAAAGGGCCTGCCTTGGGTACAGCATCTCTATAAACCAGTACATGATAGAGCTGAGGTCAGCTCAGTGGACCCTTAGCAGAGGTGGCGGCTGAAATGCCTAAGGAACACATGAACGACTATAAACTTTTTCAAACCAAGGCCAGAATCAGAATGGGGCTAACACCTGAGCATGCCCATCAGCGGTTCCGAGTCCTAAGGTGGAAACCAGGTGTGTCATTTACCCGACACGCCTACCGGATTGGAAAGAATTGGGATGCCTGGATGTCAGAAGCAAGTGCTGACTCTGTGAAAGCTCTGTCCTTCCTAATGCAAATGGAGCAGTTGTTAGAGGGTGTTCCTGAGGAAATAAAGGTACATCCTAGATGGGAAGCCCAAAACTATAACCAAGGCAGGGGAGATTGGAGCCAAATGGGTGGAAGTGGCAGAAAAGAAAAAAACTACTAACAATTGGAGCGAATATCAGAGGGGACAAACCGAGACCAAACCCTATCACTGGGGGCAACCCAAGGCCCCACCTACAACCCAAGGAAAGCCCCAGACACCTTATTGTCCCACCTCACCAGTCTCCAGCAACCCACCTCGGCCCAGTGACCAGTCAGCTGGGCGATGTTTTAAATGTAATGAACTAGGACATATAAAGGTCCACTGCCGTAAGAACCCCAACTGATTACAGTTCATTATACCACAATCACACCAAAGATCCCCAGGCCCAGATGCCTGTCAAATACCCTCGGAGTGAAGGGAAACGTTGAGAGTGGGCTGAAAGAAGGTTATCACGTGGAGAGACACTGGGGCACAAGTGTCAGCTATCCACCATCCTTAGTGGATCCCCAATTCATCAACCCAGATGCCCAAGTGACAGTTCACCCATTCATGTCAAAATCTTTAAACTTGCCTACAGCTGAGTTGCCTGTCCAGTACAAGGGTTGGTCAGGAATGTGGACTTTTGCAGTCTATGACAATTATGCCATCCCATGCTACTGGGGAAAGACTTGACCAACCATGTGAAGCTGGCCAAGAGGGTGGGAACAGTCACACGCAGCCAGGCCAAGCAAGCTTCCACACCCATCCCTGTTCCTGATCCGTCCACCAGGGTCTCATTTGTGTTACCAGAGACCCAGACAGAAGTGGTGGAACCGGATCTTCTATCCATGAATGCTACAGCCATAATGAATCCAGTCCCAGAACCAGAACTGGCAAAGCAACCAGCACCAGAACCGTTGCCAGCACTGACTCCAGTGCTTGCAAACCCATCTACAACTCCAACACCAGAGGGCACCAGCAGGCCTGAACTGGCAGAAGCAGCAGACAACCCTACCACAGAGGCTCAGCCAGAGCCTGAAATATCACATAGTGCACCAGCAGAGAGCGGTTCACAATCAGTGAAAACAACCCCATCACCTAAATCGCTTCCACAGGGACCAAGCCCAAGTCCATAGTCTAAGGAGGAACTGATGTCTCCAGCATCAAGGGAACAGTTCCAGGCTGAGCAGGAAGCAGATGACAGCCTTCAAAAAGCTTGGGTGTTGGCACAGAGCACCCCACCGCCTCTCAGCTCTTCTAACCGATCCCGGTTTGTTGTAGAACAAGGACTTTTATACAAGGGGTACTGGCAAGTACCACTAGATGAACCCGCAAAGTAAAGATAAGCCTTC
Organism: Chelonoidis abingdonii; assembly: GCF_003597395.2. Taxonomy (NCBI): domain Eukaryota; kingdom Metazoa; phylum Chordata; order Testudines; family Testudinidae; genus Chelonoidis; species Chelonoidis abingdonii. The sequence goes on from NC_133771.1 coordinate 65,291,245, forward strand.
ATCACCCATGCAGGGGTGTATGAATTTAATGTGCTTCCTTTCAGACTGCGAAATGCACCCACCACCTTCCAACGACTTGTAGATGGTCTCTTAGCAGGATTTGGAGAATCTGCAGTTGCCTACCTTGATGATGTGGCCATTTTTTCTGATTCATGGGCAGAACATCTGGAGCACCTGGAAAAAGTCTTCGAGCGCATCAGGCAGGCAGGACTAAGTGTTAAGGCTAGAAAATGTCAAATAGGCCAAAACAGAGTGACCTACCTGGGGTACCAGGTGGGTCCAGGAACAATAAATCCCCTACAGGCCAAGGTAGATGCTATCCAAAAGTAGCCTGTCCCAAAGTCAAAGAAACAGGTCCAATCCTTCTTAGGCTTGGATATTATAGGCGATTTGTACCACACTACAGCCAAATCGCTGCCCCACTGACAAACCTGGCCAGAAAAACACAGCCAAATGCAGTTCAGTGGACTGATGAGTGTCAGAAGGCCTTTAACCAGCTTAAGGCGACACTCATGTCTGGCCCTGTGCTAAGGGCCCCAAACTTTGACAAATCATTCCTAGTAACCACAGATGCATCTGAGCATGGTGTTGGAGCAGTTTTAATGCAGGAAGGACCGGATCAAGAATTCCATCCTGTCGTGTTTCTCAGTAAGAAACTGTCTGAGAGGGAAAGCCACTGGTCAGTCAGTGAAAAAGAATGCTACACCATTGTATATGCCCTGGAAAAGCTATGCCCATACCTTTGGGGACGGCGTTTCCAACTACAAACTGACCATGCTGCGCTAAAGTGGCTTCATACTGCCAAGGGAAACAACAAAAAACTTCTTCGTTGGAGTTTAGCTCTCCAAGATTTTGAATTTGAAATTCAACACATTTCAGGAACTTCTAACAAGGTAGCTGATGCACTCTCCTGTGAAAGTTTCCCAGAGTTGGCTGGTTAAAATTGTCCTTGAAATGTGAAAGATCTTGTAGTTTTACATAATTAGTAGTATATGTAAAGGTGTATGTGTTCTATTTATCTGTTTATTCTAAAATTTTAGGAAGAAATCACCGCCAGTGTGGTTCAATTCTGTCTGAGATTTGGGGGGTGTGTCATAAAGAGATAGTTAAGGGTTAATACCTCTTTTACCTGTAAAGGGTTAAGAAGTTCACCTAGCCTAGTTGTCGCCTGACTAGAGGAACCAATGGGGGAACAAGATGTTTCACAAGAAGGAGGGAAGTTTTCCTTTGTTTAGAGTTTTCAGTTTCAGCCGGAGTGAAAAAGATCAAGGAACCAGCCTCTTATCAGAGTAGTAAGTTTTAGAAAGGAATAAATAGGTTTATGTTTATTTTTCTTTGTAACTGTCTTGGTACCATTAAGGGAATTATCAAATTTGGGTATTTGGGTATTTTTTTGTGTAACTAAATTTTTGCCCAGGGAACATCCTCTGTGTTTTGAATCTGTTGTCTGTGAGAGTAGCTGGTATGCTAATCTCTCCCAGAGGGTTTTCTTTTACCTTTCTTTTCTTTAATTAAAAGCCTTTTTCTTAATACCTGATTGATTTTTCCTTGTTTTTAGATCCAAGGGGGTTGGATCTGGATCCACCAGGAGTTGGTGGGAGAAAGGAGGGGGGATGGTTAATTTCTCCTTGTTTTAAGATCCAAGGGGTTTGGATCTGTGTTCACCAGGGAATTGGTAAAGAGTCTCTCACAGATACCCAGGGAAGGGAATTAGTGCTTGGGAGTGGTGGCAGCAATACCAGATCTAAGCTGGTAATTAAAGCTTAGAAGTTGTCTCAGCCCTAAGGCCTCTATTCTAACATGGCATCTGTATGGCCAATTGTCGGTCATCTAAAGGTCACACTGGTACTCTGTACAGCACCGTAGTGCAGTGTGCAACATTAGAGTGCCGTGTGCATTTTCCCGCTCTTTTTGCCTGGTCACCTAGGGGTCAGGCTAGTGTCGTGTGCAGTCTCCTGCTGTTCTGCCTGGTAACCCAGGGGTCACGTTAGTGCTGTGTGAATAACACCAGCGTGCCGTGAGCAAAGGGGCCCAATCTGACCAATCGTAGTTCAGTTCAAAGGGTCGGATTAGGGTCTTGTGTAAAACCATGCTAGTGTGCTGAATGCAGCTTCTAGTAGCTTCTAGTGTGCCGTATGCAAACTCTACCCACGTAAGGGGCAACAGCTCGCAACCTGGAGGGCGTGGGAGCTAGGGACCAATCAGATTTTGGCAAGTGTAAAAGAGCCTTTGAATAAAACCATGCCTCGTGCCAGGATCTGGAGGAGTATCCACGTGCTGACTGAAGGACCTGATCAACCCTTCAGCCAGGGGTCTCCTCCGGATATAGCCGGCTTGGGACGTGTCATTTATTATTTTTCCAACGTTGTCTTCCACGGATTCGGTATGCTTCTGGTGTCTGTACTGCTGGTCAGCTACGCCTGGAATACGGTACTTGCTCTCTAACTTTCTGTGCTTTGCCTAGCCTCTTCTTTTTTCCTCTCTTATTTGGTATAGAACTGCATATGCTGTTGTCTGTTATAAAGCTGTGTGTATATGGTACATAAGAACTGAGTTGTTGTAATAACTGCTACTGAAGTTAATTGATGTATTTGATAGTAGTATTTGGTTAGTGCGCGCACAGTTCATTTATCTGGTGTAGTCGTTTATTTTTTAAAGAAACAGCAGTTAATTTGAAGTATTTGGTTCCTTGTTAATGAATGTAAATAGCTTGCTTCAAGCTGGGTAAAGGTTTCTTGTTCTAATAGTATTGCTAGTTGGTAAAAGTGCTCCTCCCCAGCCCAAGTTGTGATTTCTCCCTGTTAATAAACGGCCACATGGTGTTTTGAATTTTTAGTCTGTCTGGTCTTAATTTTCCTCACCCAATTAAAAGTTCACCGAACCCGCATTAGAGAACGGACGGAAGTGTCCATGCAGGTCCCCACATCTGTACCCTAAAGTTCAGAGTGGGGAAGGAACCTTGACAATGCAGAGTCCAGTTTTTGTTTCTGAACTTTAAATGTAACTTTTCATTTTTGTACATTTAGTAAATCTTAAAAAAAAACCATGCTGCCACATACGTCGCTCTAATTAGGTCATTTTTATTATTTTTATTTGTGTTATGGTGCCAAGGAGTTCGGGTCCCCATTGTGCTAGGCATTATACAAACACCCAACAAAAGATGGGTCCTGCCCCAAAGAGCTTACAATTTATGTATAAAACCAGAGACAATGGATGGACAGAAACAGTTAAACAGAGAATTACCGGGAAAGAGTAAGATAGTATTGTTCAGCATACTAGGTAGTGGTCTTAGCGCACCAGTAGCTCAGCTGTGGTCAAGTTTTTTGTAAGCATGATGTCAAAGGAGAGTTTTGAGGAGAGGTTTGTATACCTGATCACAGAGATAAAAGATATTGGTCTCTTTAGTAAAGCACTTTTAGATATATGGGTGAAAAGTTCTATATAATATCTAGATATTACATTATTGTTATGTATTATTACTGAAACAGCTTATAGCCATCAAGCCTTAGGAAAAGGAATGACCAGGTTTCCTCTCATCATCTCACGTCCTCTGTCATTCTAACTGAAGTTACGATTTACCATTTGGAGGAAGTCGTAAAGCTCCCATGTCCTTTTTAATTTAAATTCTCCCATAAGGCAGCTGTATGTCTGATTATCTTGTAACTGGAAGTCAGACAGATGGCACTCTTTTGTTTTTTCCCTCTATAAGACCACCACCTGTACAGTGAGCATGAGGAAGAATAAGCACGTTCCTCTTTGTGGGCTATGAATGTCACTTCTATGATGCACCAGTTATCATCAGGCTGCTCTGTTTAGAAATCAGAAGCTGATTAACCTCAGGTCTTCTGAATAGCCATAAGTATACCGTTAGCGAAATCTGAGATGTTCATACCTATGGGAAAGATTTCCAGAAGTGACTGGTAATTTTGGGTGTCCAGCTTAAGACAACTTAAAGAGGCCTGATTTTCAGAAGGTGTTGAGTTCCCACTCTATGAAAATCAGACCCCTTAAAGCATCTGATGTTGAACAATCAGAATCACTGATCACGTTTGAAAATCAGGGTTCTACATTTTCTTTTACGTTTCCACTCTATTACCCAGCTTATTACATTTTTTGTAAGTAAAATACTTCAGTCAAGTTGATTTATTAACTGTTCTCTGAGCATTTTGGCCTGGCCAGTTAAATAAGCTGTATTCTTAAGTGGAAGTTGAAATGCTGCCTTAATTTTTATCTAGACTTGATAAACCCTCTTAAATAGTTCATCCAGCTTTCTGCTGCAGCAGGCGCTAACGTATTAGCACAGCCTTAGTTCAAAATAACTGTTTAGAAGTGGTGGGATGTGCATGTTTCTCATTACCATTAACAGGAATGACACAAGAATCAAAGTAAAGTGCATTGGACCACTCTGGGAAAAGTGCTGATTATTAGATTTAGGTTTGTCTTGTTTCTTTAGATGTGAATGGAAATCGTCATTTACTTACAGAAAATATTATGTAATATGACACGTGTGGAGAGCCTAAGAGTCACCTGATCTAATCACATTTTTATCTTAGAGTTGTCATCTCTGTAGTGCCCGTCCTTTCTCAAGAGTCTAGATGGTGTTTGTTCTACACTTTCCATAGCATAGATGCAGTGTCTGTTCACTGTGTTTTTAAAAATTTATGCAGTGTTTCATTTTTTTCTTCATCCACCAGTCTTGGCACTTAACATTGCTTAACCATTAACAAATAGCTAGATAATTTAGTTTTTCATTAGAGTGTTGTTGGGGGTTTCCCCACGCACTACCACAGGAACTGGCAACCTCTGGCAGGTGGCTCGCCAAGGTAAGCACCCTGACGGTCCGGTCCAGTTTGTTTACCTGCAACGTTGGCAGGTTTGGCCAATCGCAGCTCCCACTGGCCGCAGTTCGCTGTCCCAGGCCAATGGGGGCGGCGGGAAGCGGTGCAGGCAAGGGATGTGCTGGCCATGGCTTCCTGCTACCCCTATTGGCCTGGGACGGCGAACCGTGGCCAGTGGAAGCTGCGATTGGCCAAACCTGCCAATGTTGCAGGTAAACAAACTGGCCCAGACTGTTATGGTGCTTACCTTGGCGAGCCACGTGCCAGAGGTTGCCAACCCCTGCACTATCATATGGCAACATTGACTCTCATGATGAGGACTACTGTGGCTATTTTCAGACAACTGGGACTTTTAGCTAGGCTTGCCTAGGGGTATAGATGTAAGGGTCCCACCTCTGGTGTTGAAGGTCATGGGTTCAAATTTGCCCGGAAGTGGGGATGCTCTGGTTTTTGTCTTTATTTCCCAGGCAGAAAATAAGGTGTACATTTTTAACAGTGAGGGTAAGTAATCATTGGAACAACTTACCAAGGGTCATTGTGGCTTCTCCATCAATAGAGAGAATCAGGACTGTTTGAGCCTTCCTTCCTGTTATCCTGGATTTCCTGCAAAATAGTATGAAATTCAGTGTTGCTAAATGCAAAGTAATGCACATTGGAAAACATAATCCCAACTGTACATATAAAATGATGGGGTCTAAATTAGCTGTTATCACTCAAGAAAGATCTTGGAGTCATTTTGGATAGTTCTCTGAAAACATCCACTCAATGTGCAGCAGCAGTCAAAAAAGCCAACAGAATGGTGGGCATCACTGAGAAAGGGATAGATAATAAGACAGAAAATATAATATTGCCTCTATATAAATCCACAGTACGCCCACATCTTGAATACTGTGTGTAGATGTGGTCACCCCATCTCAAAAAGATATATTGGAATTGTAAAAGGTTCAGGAAAGGGCAACAAAAATGATTAGGGGTATGGAACAGCTTCCGTATGAGGTGAGATTAAAAAGACTGTGACTTTTCAGCTTGGAAAAGAGATGGGGGGGGGATATGATTGAGTTTTTAAAATCACGACTGGTATGGAGAAAATAAATAAAGAAGTGTTATTTACTCCTCATAGCACAAGAACGAGGGATCGTGAAATTAAATTAATAGGCAGCAGGTTTAAAACAAAAGGAAGTATTTTTTCACACAATGCACAGTCAACCTGTGGAACTCCTTGCGAGAGGATGTTGTGAAGGCCAAGATTATTACAGAGTTCAAAAAAGAATTAGATAAATTTATGAACAATAGGTCCATCAATGGCTAATAGCCAGGATGGGTAGGAATGGTGTCCCTAGCCTCTGTGTGCCAGAAGCTGGGAATGGGCAACAGGCAATGGATCACTTGATGATTACCTGTTCTGTTCATTTCTTCTGAGACACCTGGCATTGGCCACTGTCAGAAGACAGGATACTGGGCTATATGGATCTTTGGTCTGAGCCAGTACTGCCATGCTTATGTTTTTATCAATGCAGGCATGTAATACTTTGTGTAAACCGCTGATCAGCCATTGGACAAGAATGATCTTGTCACTATAGAATGAGCTGTACTTAAAGCAGTCATCTAACATTGAAAAGCTCTGTACCCCATTACTGATCCACAAATTATCCATTCACTTCGAAATAGGCTTTTCCTGATTTGGAGAGACCAAATTAGGACCTTAGAACAGTAACCATTGAATAAAGGCTGTTTCTTTCTAATCTGTCCTTTTATGTTGACCCCCAATATCATGGTATTTTGTCACTTTGTGTTGAAAAATGTTACTCCCTTGGAGATTTGTCCTATCAAAATAAGGATCTACATAACTAGATGTGTATCTTTTGCCTTTACAGCAAAGGAAGACACCTCCATGGATATCAGTAGAAAGCTATCTTTAGTCCCATTTTCTCTTAGCATTGCAAACTAGATTCATTAGCTTCTATTGAGGCTGACTAGAGTCCTTCAAATAGTAGCTGTCAGTTGTGGTTAAAGAGTTTTCTCCTTGTCTTGCCTTTAAGGAATTGGTGGTAGAATCTTGTAATTCCAGGCCAGGGCTGCCCAGAGGATTCAGGGGGCCTGGGGCAAAGCAATTTCGGGGGCCCCTTCCATAAAAAAAAAAGTTGCAAAACTATAGAATGTAATATTCTCGTGGGGGGTTCTGCGGGGCCTGGGGCAAATTGCCCCATTTGCGCCCCCTCTCCCCCCAGCGGCCCTGTTCCAGGCTGGTGAAACCCAAAGTTGCAGGGAAAAAGAACCTTCTTTTCCTACCTGTAATTGTGGTTTGTGTACTTCATCTGGAGCACTCTCAAAGACTTTCCAAGTTTAGCCTACAATATGATTTAGATTTTTTTTTTTACCTTTTTTTAAGATTTACTGTCCAGGGGTTGGTCTCTGTAGGCAGCTGAAGTCCTATGAAACCCTTGTTTCTCTGTGGTGAAATGCAGTCCTGTGCAGAGCCAGAAGGTTGCACAAAATGTATACACCTTTCAGCTCCATTGGGGTACATATACATAAAACAAATGAATATGAATTAAGAAAAATAGATATGAGAATAACATTCCCTCAGTATGTTCTACAAATAGCAGATGAACTTGCGGGCTTAAATCAGACATAAATAGGCTTAGGCCTTGTATAGATTAATTTTACACAATATGCTTTTTTTCCATGTATAGGAATGCTTTTCTTATTTTTACATAAAAAAATTAATAATGTATTCACTGTTCTTTCTTTTGTCTCTTAGTGGGCTCTTATTTCATACATTCCCCTCTTTGCTATGCTATTAATCCTCTCCTATTTTGCTATAAAACCAGAAGAAAATCTGCAAAGACAACTTCACATTTGATTAGTGCTGACTGTAGTCTTTCCTGTTGAGTGAATTGTCATTCTATTGTGGTGTTGCTAAAGTAGAGAGACCAAAATTACAGGTAGGAAAACATTTTTCCTTTCATCTGCTGTCTCTGAGTTTGGAATACTTACCAAACTGAAGGGTTCACTGTGAGTGGTGGATGTGTCTTAATGTGCTAAGGTTGTAATGCTGGTTATATACATACATTAGCTTGATTCATCTCTGGTGGTGGTCATGGTAGTTTTCAAAATCTTCTAAACCTCCAAAATGTGGGTATATGCAAACTACTGCTTTGTAGAAATCTTCATTCAAAGTAACTCAGTAAGGAGATTTATCCTCATCATAGGTGTTTCTCTATAGAGTTATTTAATTCTGTTCTTGCTGTTGCAAGACACAGCCACCACTGATGATCACTAATACAATTGTCACTCTGAATCAGTTTATAAAATCTAGACTCAAGGCAATATAGGGTTAAAAATAAGTCGTCCTACAATATAGGGCTTGCATTTCTTATTCTTAAAGCTGCCTTTTTTTTTGTGTGGCTGTTTTCTTAATCTTTGGTTGCCAAGAGCTCAAAGCAGGAGAAAGTGAGAATCCTGAGGATAATGCAAAAAAGCTGCTGCTGATGTTGTTTCTGAAGTTTAATTTTGTTTACTTAACGGCATACATCATTTATGCTTATAGTATAGTTATCATTTGTTTACTAGTAATTCTGTGATTTTTTTCCCCTAAAATTGTGTACAGATGACTTTTACATCATCTAAAAGATGTTAAACATTAGTGAAATTAGCATTCTGTTGACAACTTCAGTGACAATGCCCGTATCACAAAGCTGTTCTACGCAGTGTGTTATGACTGTGAATGTAAAGCAGGCTTGTATTTCTATCTTATAAAAGAAATTCTGAATCTTTTGTGAGTGCGACTTTAACTGATTTAATAGTTTGTGTCATAATTTTAAAATATAATTGCTTTGATTGCCAAAAGGTCTGCTCTCCACTGAAGTTGTCATGAACTTGCTTGTATGAATTTTCTTAAAAAATTGAGTACAGATCTATTCCTAAAATGATAGTCTGCCTGAAAAAATAGCATGCTTAAAGAGTGGCAGTACTCAGTTCCTTCTGTAAAGAAGCTATATACATAAATTTTTATGTTGACTGATTTGTGAAAGAAGTTTTCATTTACATTTAGTGAAGAAACAAGCTTTTAATGAAGGTCTCAAATGTTTGATTTTGTTGTTGAAACGTGAGACAGAGATGAGTTACGAGACAGAGAAATAGAAATGCGTTGGCATATTGTTTAATTTAAATCCATGAAATAAATAAATCCTATTGGAATGCATTTGTTACATTTGACAGGAAGAACATTGTTTTGAATACTGATGCTTAACAATGGTAGTGGAAATATCCCAACGTATTACTATACTTTTCATTATAGATGTTTGTAAGAGTGAATGAAGTATCTTTAAATTCAATTATTTAGCTTTATAACGTAGAAAAGGCATCCATTGCTCCCAGTGTTGTGCATTGTTTACTGTCAGGTACTGTTAAAAGAGGTGGAAGTTCATGAAAAACATTGACACAAATGTCATTTACGCAGTAATAACTATATGGCTGGGGATAAAATGGGTTCTGAGAGTGATGTACTAAACTTAATAACAAATTACTAAAATTTACACAGGAAATAAGATTTTATTAATCTTGCTATAATATGTTCCTTTCCTTTCTTCATTCACCAGTGTTGCTTAGTGGAAGTACTGCTGGAATGTGATCTGTTTTGGAGAGCTAGAGGTCTAGTTTTTAATAGGTTCCTCCTTCCATTCATTGCTAGCTCCCAGTCAGGTGCCAAGCACTCCATCAAAACAACTAGCAAAGGATTTGAACCAGGTGGCTGGAGGGAGTGGATCATTTAACAAGTGGGGTGGGAGAAATTGGGATGGGGGGTGAGAGTATGAAGACTAGAGGTGTAGATTTGAAATATATGGAAAATATAAACTGCCATATGTGGGAGGGGAATTTTCAGACCCTGTAAGAACTTCCTTGGACCATGAAATGCTGGTTCCTTGAATTTGGAAGGGGAGGTGTACAATGAGAGAGTCTCTGTAGTTCAGAGTGGTATGTGGGATGAAAATGGTTGAGAACAATTGATATAGAACATTGGCCACTCCCCTTTCTACTTGTAAAAAAACAGCAACAATGTTTTAGTGATTAACTATAGTATGGTAAGGGTTGATGATGTGTGTCTAGCTCCTGAGAACATCACAGGTAAACATTCTTCATAGTTTTCTTGGGAAAAAAGGCCAGCTTTTCTAGGAATCCAGGCCCCTTCTGTTTTTCTGGCATCTCATCTTCACTTTACTACATGTTCACAGACACAGGTAAAGATGACAGGCACCCTGGGGAAGGTTTTATAAACATATATTTCCTCCCTTTTCCTTTTCAACACACATGTACATATGGATTTTTCATTAAATGATCCACCTTACACACATATATACTATGCAGGGAGGGTTTATAACTCCATCTGTTCAAGGTGGCAGATGTTTCTTTCCTCTCTGAGATATACCCAAGGAGAAAAGGAACCGAAACTGACCATCCCTGGGTACAAAAAATGCAATCACTCCTTTGATCAGCCTTGGTGTTTGAAGTCTGAGTGGTTAATTGCTCCCTAGTGGTAGCTGAGCTGAGCAGGGAGATTTAGCTTAAAATGTCACTTGTTAGGTGAACTTGAGAGCTGTGAACAGAGGTAGCTAACAGGAAATTTTTGGAGAAAATATAGAGAGGAAATGTGAGAGGCTTTCCTTCCAGGTTCAACTGTATGCTTGATTCCATGAGGGTCAGCAATGGAGCAGTGGTTGTGACATGCAGTGGATGTGCTGTGTTTTCTTTTATACCTGAAGCCAGAGGGGTCTTCTGTGTATGAAGTGTAAGTTGGTGGCACAAGATGGGGTTGTCATAAACAGATAGTTAAGGGTTACTGTCTCTTTTACCTGTAAAGGGTTAACAAACAGGGAACCAACAACACCTGACCAGAGGACCAATCAGAGTTTCTTGCCGATCTCCCTGCTACAGTCTTTTATATATTCAGAATAGTGAGTATCGAGTAGAAAGGCGGTTATAGTCTTTTGATTGTTTCTGTATTTGCAATTGTGTATCTGGGTGGTAGAGTTT
>NC_133771.1:65302216-65321047 GCF_003597395.2 Chelonoidis abingdonii
TCCCTCCACCGAGATTTGAAAGTATTTTGTTTCCTGATTGGTCCTCTGGTCAGGTGTTGTTGGTTCCCTGTTTGTTAACCCTTTACAGGTAAAAGAGACATTAACCCTTAGCTATCTGGTTATGACAGGCGTACTAGTTGGAGTATGTTACAGACCACCTAGTCACACTAGCGAACAGGAGGATCGCCTCCTTATGCACCTATCTATAATGTGTAAGGGAAAAAAGCTATGTGATCATGAGGGACTTCAATTTGAATGAGACATGCTGTGTGTCGTATCCTGGCAGTATTAAAACATACTGAGAATTTCTAAATATTACAGGTGATAATTTCCTAACTTTAAAAGTGTTGCATCCAACATGGGGGAATTCTATATTACACCTTGTTATAGAATCATAGGTTTAGAAGGGACTACAAGGGTCATCTAGCCTAACTCCCTGCAAAGATGCCGGATTTGTTCTGTCTAAACCATCCAAGACAGATGGCTATCCAGCCTCCTGTTCAAAATCTCCAGTGAAGGAACTTTCACAACCACCCTAGGCAGTCTGTTCCATTGTCCTATTGTCCTTACAGTTAAGAAGTTTTTCCTGAGAGTTGATCTAAATATGCTATACTGTAGTTTGAATCCCTTGCCTCTTATCCTGCCCTCTGTGGCAAGAGAGAACAACTTTTCTCCATCTTTTTTATTGCAGCCTTTCAGGTATCTGAAGACTGCTATAATTTCCCCCCTTAATCTTCTTTTTTCCAAAGTAAACATACTCAGTTCCTTCAGCCTGTGCTCATATGGCTTGCATTCCGTCCCTTTGATGATCTTTATTGCTCACCTCTGGATATTTTTTTCAGTTTCTCTACATCTTTTCTATACATTGGTGACCAAAATAGGACACAGTACTATAGCTGAGGCCTAACCCCATGGTTTGCATGATATGCCTCTGTTAATGCAACCTAAAATTGAATTTTTTTTATTTTTAATTTTTTTTTTTTTTTTTGGCAACAGCCTCACATTGCTGACTAATGTTGAGGTTGTGATCCACCACAGCTCTAAGAAAGATCTGGGCAGTGCTGCTGCCAAGCCAGTTGTCCCCCATTCTGTATTTGTGCATTTGGGTTTTTCCCCCCTAAGTGCAGCATTTTACATTTGTCTTTGTTGACTTTCACTTTATTGTCTATAGACCTGTTCTCAACTTATCAAGATCTCTCTGAATTTGAGCTCTATGCTCCAAAGTGTTGGCAGCCCTTTTCGTTTTGTGTCATCTGCAAGTTTGATCAATATACTCTCTAAACCAACATCCAGGTCACTAATAAAGATGTTAAATAACACCAGACCCAGATCAGATCCCTGTGGAACCTCACTTGAGACCTCCCTCCAATCTGACATTATTCCATTAATAGCTACTTTTTGCGGTTGTTTAACCAATTATGTATCCACTTAACGGTAGTTCAGCCAAGCTGGCATTTCTGCAACTTACCTATCAGAATGTCACATGGGACTGTGTCAAAAGCCTTCATGAAGTCCAGGAATATTATGTCCACTTTATTCCCCCGTCCACCAAACCAGTTATCCTGTCAGAGAACGACATCAAGCAGGTTTGGCATGATTTGTTCTTAGTAAATCCATGCTGGTTGCTAGTGATTACCCCTTCATCCGTCAGGTATAAAACATTCAATTTGCGAATACATTGCTCTAGTAGCTTCCCAGGTATCAAAGTCAGGCTGACAGGTCTGTAGTTCCCTGGCTCCTCCTTTTGCCCATTTTTTAAAGCTGGGCACTGTTAGCCGTTCTTCAGGCTTCTGGGATCTCTTCTGTCATCCATGGGTTTGTACCATATAGTACATCAGCTAAGCTTCTCTTGTTCTTCCTGTCTTAAACTCTCCCTCCTTCCCCTGGAAAGATGAATGGAAGAAGTAAACACGTAGGTAAAATAGGGAGACTAAAAAGCCCTACCCCAAAGAAAAGAACAACAGGTTTCCACCTTAGAGTAACCCAGGAAATGAAGAGAAACGTAAAGGTCAAAATGGCTCTACTCCCACCCTGTTACACTGATGGCATATGTGTTAGGGGAAACTTGTGCTTCACCTCTCTCTCTCTCCAGACCTCTAGTCATAGGAAGCAGCATGCATACCAAAACTAGAGCTGTGAAAACCTGCAGAGTGGATAAGATTATCTTCCCTCTGTGAGGAAATAATCACACACACGAAGGCTCTTACCAAAGGCTGGTTTTACTTTCAGATTGACCTTTATTTAGTTCTCGTCCCAATGCTAGAAAAACTACTGATACTTCATTAGTGTCTAGTACAAACACAGGTCTGGTATCTTGTGAAAGAGTCAGATACCATGATGATGGACGTGATATAAAAACTTGAATGGATGGAAGCTAGTGGCTTTGTCCAAAGGAGCGGAATTGGCTAATAAACTAAATTGAGTTCTGAGCCTCAAGAGGAAATGTCCTGCTGGTCAGGGAGAAGAGCTTTTCAGTTCACTTTGTAGAGTCATGATTTTTTGCAACAAAATATATTCAGTTGGAGAGATGTAGCAAATAATGTTTATTTCTAATAGATGGTGGAGAGTGGAGATGAGTTACATACTGCCTGTAGATGCATAATGTCTGTCTTCTCCCTAGACAGGACAGCAATGGAGATGTTTGACAAAGTAGAGTAGAACTATTTGTGATGCTTCTGTGTAGGAGCAGCATTCCATTGGATGAGACAAAAAATGTGCAGTTGGTGTAGAACATATATTCTGTATTTTAATGTTTCCATGGAGCATTTAATGGAGCATGTAGTCTTCATTTGTTTTGGGGTTTTTTTGTGATATCTCAGCGGGAATAATTTGCTAGAATAATTTCTTTGAAGTTACTAAAAAAAAAGCCTGACTAATTGATGATTTTATTTCTATGCATGGGTGAAACATAAAATGCAATTGTATATGTAAAAGTTAAGTTAATGACTTTGTAGTTAAAACACTGGCTATCACAAGCGTCTTTGAATAAATACGAGGCCAGTGTGTGAGACCACCTTTATTTTCACTGATCTGACTCAGCAGGAGTCTTAGTGAACAAACAAAACCTCCCACCACACATCAACAAAACCTGCCAAGATTTTGTGTTTTCCCGCCTCCTCCATTCTGTCACTTGTAAAATTACTGAGAGTGAGATGATATTTAAGAGACACACTTGTATTAAATATGTGTCATGTCTGACCTGTGTTTGTACTAGACACTAATGAAGTATCAGTAGTTTTTCTAGCATTTGGACGAGAACTAAATAAAGGTCAATCTGAAAGTAAAACCAGGCTTTCCTTCCTTTTATACTTCATCATATCTTCATCTTTATTTCATTATCTCCTAAATTAATATCAGAACCAAGCTGATTGATTCAGCTGAGGAAATTGTTGGCATGATTCAGGATCTGAACTTGAATAAGTATGTTTTCTTTAAAATATTATACGTCTTTTTACATTTGTAAACTGATTAAGATGGAAAGTGTTTAATAGTAATGGAGAAATGCAGATTCTAACTAAAGAGAGCAGCATCTTTGTAGTCTCATTTTCGGCTGTGCAAGCTGAACCATTTTCTAACCAAACATTGTATAAAATAGGAAGGCTACTTAAACAAAGGAAGGTGACTTTGTGGTTAAGGCACTGGACTAATATTCAGGAAATCTGGGTTCAGTTTCTGGTTATGCCACAGACTTCCTTTATGATCTTTGTCATATGACTGTCTGTAAAATATTGATAATAATTCTTCCTTTCTCCTGTCTTCTTTTCTCCTGTTTTGGCTCTTCCTGTGAATGTGCAGTGCCTAGTACCATAGGACTCTGATCTTGGTTGTGGCCTCTGGGTTCTACAGTAATACAAATAGTGATAACAAGTGTGGAAAATTGTCACATAATTTTGTTTTAGAGGATTATTTTTATATTCAAAAGGTACATTTCAAGCATCAGATACTTTATGAAATGAGGTATGTTTAAAAATATAAATATACATTACTTAGTGTAACCATTTAAACTACAAACTCCATGGTGTTTTGTGAACGCATTTGGAGTGTAAACTGTTCTGTGCCTTCGCTGTTGCCCCTTTACTTCCATCTTTGACTAGGATTCCAAAAGGTGCTAGAAGGCTAATGATATATAGAGCAATCGAATCATTAACTTGGAGGGTCTCCCATTGAAATGAAAGCACGCTCAGATCAGCTAGTTGCTACCCAGTGGAACCAGATCTCCCAAGTGGGCTTGTAACCAAACAGTAGATCCCCTGATGAGGAACTTGAAGCCGCTGTTGGGGATAGACCTCAGTATCCAGGCAAAAATAGTTATTAATAAAGATGTAATATTTTTTTACAATATTAGTTTATTACTAATTTCTCTGAGCCTTTACTGAATTTTAAGTGATGCTTACCATTATTTTCATATATATGATGCTTGGAGAATATAATAGTGCTCATGCTTATGGTTTAGTGACCTATTTAATTAAATGAAATGTTCAAGCTAATTAAGGAAATTCCTAGGAAATCTCTGCTTTCCATCAACCAGTAATATGCACCAAAAGTGTCAACGGGGTGACATCTCCTTAAAATGTACTCCAAATGGCAGACTATAAAGCTAGGAACTGTTTTGTCAAAAGTCAAATGACTCAACAAAACTGTCTTCTCAAAGAACAGGACACATTCTCCTTATACAAGACACCTGTTTCGTATAGACTTGATCTTTATCTCAAATAAACAAAATTTGTAAGATATTTTAGAAAGGGACCAGGTTGTAGGTAAAAGAATGTGAAGAAGTTTTTTATTTGGGATATTCCAAGGAGAAGCGATATTTTGTATGTGCTATAAACTAAATCATAAATGTAGGCCCTCTTTATCCCTCTTCTTTGTAAAGAGAAAAGCCTTGCTTTTAAAGCCACACAAAGAAAAGAAAGAACCATATTGAAACTGATGTAGTTTATAGACACGTTAAAGACTTCATTCTCTAAACTTTAAGGAGAATATTGTTGGAAAATGTTTTATAGAAGATGTTGGTTGCTTCTAATTCATGCTTCCACTTAATGGTGAAAACCTTTACCCCTCAAGATAGTATAAACTTCTTTTGTGACAGACACTCTGTCATAAACAGATAGCTAAGGGTTAATGTTTCTTTTATCTGTAAAGGGTTAACAAAGGGAACCAAACACCTGACCAGAGGACCAATCAGAAAACCGGATTTTTCAAAGCTCAGGGGAGGGAATATTTGGGTCTTTTTCTTTTGTCTGTCTCTCGGCTATGAGAGGCTTCTTTCTATCTTCAAGCTTCTAATCTTCAGTTTCAAAGTTGTGAGTACAAAGGTAGCAAAACAATAGGCTTTTATATGTGTTGTTTTGTATTTACATGTGTGTAGTTTGCTGGAATGTTTAAATTGTATCTCTTTTTGAATAAGGCTGTTTATTCATTTTTTCTTTTAAGCAATTGATCCTGTATTATTGTCATCTTGATACAGAGAATATTTTGATGTCTTTTTTCTTTCTTTTTTTTTTATAAAGCTTTCTTTTTAAAACCTGTTTGAATTTTTCTCTGGTTAAGGCTAAGGAAGAAGGAGGGGGAAATCTCTTTGTGTTAGCTTGACTAGGTTTGAATCTGCATAGCCTCAGGGGGGAAGGTAAATTGCCGTCTCTGTTTTGCATTCAAGGAGTTAAGTACAGTATCGCCAGGATAACCCAGGGAGGGGGAGCTGGGGATGAGATAAAGAGGAGACAAGGGGAGGGGGTTTACTTCCCTTTGTGGTAAGACTCAGGGCTTCTGAGTCTTGGGGTCTCCCAGAGAAGGTTTTGGGGGACCAGAGAGGGAGCCAAGTCCTGGAAATCACTTGGCTGGTGGCAGCGATATCAGATCTAAGCTGGTAATTAAGCTTAGAAGGGTTTATGCTAGCTTCTCAGTTTATGAACGCTAAGGTTCAAACCTGAGTAGGAAGCTACGACACACTCGCAAATATTTTGTGCAAACCCCCATATAATAATTTCCTGATGTCATTGTTATGTGCATGGTAAGATTTTTTTGGGCAACTATAACAAGGACATTTGTTGTCATAATTGATTACTAATGTAAGAAGTCATTTGAGTACAAGAGATCTGCATCCCAAGAGTGTGCCTAGAGTTTCAAAGCCAGATACAGTGCCAATACCAGCCAGTCTAAGGGCACATGGGATTCAGTGGTCAGATCCAAGTGTAGCAACTTTGTGTGTGTCCACCATGGGGAACTCATCCAGAGTGGTAACACCTTGTTTCACTTAACGGGGTAAATTTTTGTGGTTGGGGGAATAGTCTTCTTGCCAGTTGAGTAGGTAAGTGCTAGTGCTGCTAAGAGGAGGAAGTAATGAGAGATTTTTTTAAAACTGTTCTAATGGTTATCAGATAGTCGAAGAACAAATTCTGTTTTCCCCATGCCAAACATGAATACAGTGGTCTGATTCAGGGGATCTCGGTAGGATCTAGATGAGGTATCATATGGAACTGCTCTAGGGCCTGCTTTTCTGTAGCAGCCCTCTGTTCATAAGACCAAGAACCACACTTCCTTCACTGACCCATCCCCATGTGCACATAAGGTTAAGTTGGGCTCCTTAGCATTCAGTGTACTCCCTAACGTTCCTCCCTTCCCCACCCTCGTCCCTCTATGTATAAGGGAACTACAGCAATTCCTCTCTGAAAAGAACCCTCTGACTCAGTGGTGTAGGATTTATGCAAGCAAGTTCATTTCTGATTTTGTATAACATTGACATAGAAGGTTAGTTCTGGGAAATCAGTCAACAACAAGAAGGGCCCATTTGGGTCCTTCCTATATCTAATTCTTGCTAAAAGTTGTCTCAAGTAATTAGGAAGAATCTTAGAATCTGACCTGAAGATTGCTTTGTGAGTCATATTTCAAAGTGTTCATTCTAAGCACAATGTCTCAGATATGTTAATAACATACAGTAGGCAGGAACGAGGGAGGTGGGGAAGACATCCTTATTATTCAATGAGATACAGAACTCTAAAATTACTGACGACTTTGCAAGCAAGTGTTGATTATTTATCCTATCACCGAAATGACTGCTGTCTTGCTAGCTGATAACTGTACAAAGGGTTCCACTAATCTACCAAATTAAGCTATTGATCCAAGTGAAAAAATGCTAATGTCTGTGCATCGTGTTGAATGTAGATATGAGAAACATAAGAGAGTTGTCTTTGGGGAGTATGCTTTTTATAGAGGGAGAGGATATTTGGCTTTATGCCACCTTTTGAATGAGCATAAAGTCATATAATATACAGCGGACCTGACAAACAGCAGATGGTGAGCAAGAAGAATTATTGAAAGATTAACTTATTTTATGATTCAGAATTCTGATTGCTTACCTGTTTGTCAGAAGATAGCAATACTATGCAGCAGTCTGTCAGAGTGTTAGATTCTGCATCAGCATAAAACCAGGAATCTCTGTGGTCTAACAGAGTAAGTATGAAATTGGGAGCCAGGTCACTTAAACTTTCCTTGTGTCAATTTCTGTATTTTGGAGCTTAACCATTTTGTTTTTTGTTGCAAGGACTTATTCATGCTTGCTCTGTGTGTTGATAATGTAAAACACTATCTAAGTGGTAATGTAGTACTCTGTCATCCGTATCTATCAGTCATCTCTTGTTTTATACTTGGATGTAAGCTCTTTGGGACAGTGATTATCATTTTGTTCTGTGTTTGTACAGCACTTTGCACAGCGGTTCCTGGTTCATAACTAGGTCTTGTGGTGCTTTTGGTAATGCAAATAATAGTAATTATGCATGGTCTCTACTATGGGTCTCTTTCATTAGGTCAGTACTTCCCATGTTTCTTTGGCAACCAACGGGTTAATGCAGAAACTGCTTGCCTTCGCATTCAGAGGTGATTGGCAGCCCCCACAGAAGCTGTTGGAATAAAAGGGCTGTAAGGCAGGTGGACAGGGAGTCTACCAGAGAGGCAGAGGGATTGTGGAGAGAAATTGGTGAGAAGCTGCTGGAGAAGCTAACACTACAGAGAGAGAGGAAACTGAATGGGAGTCAGAGAAACCCACAGAGTTAGGAAATGGCAAGGAATTAGAGAAGGGTTAACTCTGGCTGCTCTTAACAAGAGCCCTGAGCTGGAATCCAGTGGGTTCCCCCACATCTTCCTCCGACTAAAAAGAGAGAGGGAAAATGGTCAAGCACTGTGAGTGTTTGACAGAGACTGGAAGAGAGACCCAGACCATTGGAATTTCAGTTACTTATTTCTGGACTTGTTTTTTGTTAACCATGAAAGGAGATAGACTGAGCAGTGACAGCCAGAGAATGAGATCACAGAAGATGACAGATTGTCTTGATGACAGAAGAGCCAGAGGGGGTGTTAGACTGAAAGGATGCCTGCAGTACTGCACCTGGACATGGGGAAGCACTCTAGAGATGAGTGTGCTCCTCCATCTCACATGTATCAAAATAAAGCTTATTATTAAACCTGTAATAAGCAAACCCAGTTGCTTGACATTCAAACCTACATTATTCTTGGAAACTAAAATAATATCACTTATCTCTAAATTTCAGTGTGCTCTATCAAGATGATCAAACATTATTATCCCCATTTTACTATGATGAAACTGAGGCACAGAGAAGTAGAGTAACTTGCTCATGTCACCAAGTGATTCAATGGCTGAATTGGAAACTGAACTCATCTCTTCTGACTCGAGCCCTGTGCTCAATATTCTGTACTTCAGATGCCTTCTAGCATAGTAGACTCGTAATGGAGATCACATATAAATGAAACTGAATAAATATTCATTAATGGGTTCATTAGTGACTTACTCCAATGCTGTGGTGATGAGTATCGTTTGAAAAATGCATAAAATATGTAATAATAGCAGTAACATTTCTTGTTTCAGTTGAGAGATCCATGAGTAGTGTGACACTATTCTCAAATCATTTCAGGGTTTGAGGCCACCTTTGCATCACTCCCATCCTGTCCTTGCTTGAGGTGTAAGAGATAAATTCGAGCATTTGAACCTAGCTCTCCTTGGAAACACAGAACATTACATGTCAACCAGGACCTACCTCTAGGAGAGATAAACTTGGGGGCCCATTCAAAGATTCCTATTCATTTCTGTGGAAAGTAGATAAAACCCATATTTAATTTTTTTTCAGATACTCCTTTTTAAATGTAGGTATCTTATTTTGTTCCCCTCAGTTTAATTGGCTATCGGAGCATATGTCTGCACTGAAAATGCTACAGCAGCACAGTTGCAGCGCCACAGTTGCACCACTCTAGCACTTCAGTGTAGATACTTCCTATGCTAATAGGAGTTCTCCCATCAGAGTAGGTAATCAAGCTACCTGAGCGGCAGTAGCTAGGTTGATGGAAGAATTCTCCCATTGACCTAGCATTGTCTATACCGGGGTTTAGGCTACATCTCTCAGGGGTGTGGATTTTTCGTACCCTGGGAGACTTAGCTATGCTTATGTGAGTTCCCAGTGCAGAACGACCTGAAGATTTAGTCCAAGTACACATCTGCTTTATGCAAAAAGCCAATGAAATGTTAATGGAATTGTGAAAAGAGAATGACTTTGGGTTGTTACAAACAAAACCAAAAGGCATGTAATTAACTCTTCTTAATGTGACACAGAGAAATTGGGACGAGGGAGGGAATCTTGGCTTCCACTAATACTTTGATCATTTTAGATTGGATGCGTAAAATTTGCTGCCGTTGTTGGAACATGCATCAAAAGATTGAAGTAATAGCATTTGCCAGAAGTTGAACTAATAGATAAAAGGTCAAATTTATGTGTGAGGATAAAACTGCAGGATGTCAGCCATTGTTTGCATATGACTCAAAGCTTGTGCATGTGGAAATAATTTTAAAACAGAAAACATGTGAACATACTTTTTTTTTCTGCTGTTTGGTGGCTTCACCTGAGTGTTAATTTGGTGTCCTTTCTCGGTATTTTAGAATATTGCATCACTGTGAATTCAACAAACATACCAAAATTAACTTTCTTCCAGAAATGAGAGAAAATATATACAAAATTAGGAACACTTGTCACGTATCTGTGGGGGAATATCATAAAGAAGAAACTAGTGTTATACTCCAATATTTGAACAGGCCTGCCAAAACCTCAGAGTAATAACAGCCCTTAATGAAATAGCATAGGGCAACTTGAGCCACTGAATATCTTTCTTTGTATTTCTTTCTTCTTTCGTTCTTTGAGTAGCTTTTATACTGGACCTTACAACAAGGGAGGTTGTGGGATCCAGTATAATGAATTCTGTTTTAAATAAAATAAGCTGTGTTTATTTTGTGTGTTATACTGAATATAGTATATTTACTAAACAGCACAAAACCAATAACAGTTAAAGAATATTAAAAAAGAACATTTTAGAAACACAAGAGTATATCAAACATTATCACAATAGGGCAATATTCCATCTGTTGTCAGCCTACTGCAGTACTTTCATCCATTATTCTGAAGAGTTGGGTTGGATCTCACCATAGTCAGTCACTGTAAATTGATAAGGAGTGCAATCTTATTATCCAATTGTTGTACTTCCACTTTGTCCAGCATTATCTAAATTTAAAGGTTGATTCATCGGTCCAGGAGGTCACTGTTATAAACTGGGATGGGATTTTCAAAGGGGCTTAATAGAGTTAGGCTAAATTCAAGATCATGCATCTAGGAACTAAGAACATAGGTCATACTTACAGGATTAGTGTCTTTATTCTAGAAAACACAGACTCAGAAAAAGACTTAGGTGATAACCAATTGAACACAAGGTCTGTGTAATGCAGTAACTGAGTAGAAGTGGCAGATTTATTACCACTGTATACAACATTAGTGAGCCCATTTCTGGAATATTGTATCGAGTTTTGGCGTCCATACTTCAAAAAGGATACAGAAAAATTTGAAAAGGTTAAGAAGAGATCTAGAAGAACAATTCAAGGTCTAGAAAACCTGCCATATAATGGGAGACTAAAGAAGCTCAATTAATTTAGTTTAACACAAAAAGAGCTGACTTGATCATAGTCTATAGGTATGTACATGGGGAGATGATTTCTGATAGTAGAAAGCACTTTAACCAAGCAGACAAAGGCATAACAAGATTCAATGACTGGAAACTGAACCTAGACAAATTCAGACTAAAAATAAGATGCGCATTTTTAACAGTTAGGTCAGTTCTTCTTCGAGTGCTTGCTCATATTCATTCCAAGTAGGTGTGCGCGCGCCGCGTGCACGTTCGTCGGAAGAATTTTCCCCTAGCAACACCCGGCGGGTCGGCAGGCGCCCCCTGGCGTGGCGCCTTTGCGGCACCGTATATATGCCCCTGCCAACCCGGCCGCTCCTCAGTTCCTTCTTACCGCCCGTGTCGGTCGTTGGAACAATGGAGTGCGGCTTGCTGACCTCCACTTCCCTAGCTTTCAACCCGTTTTTCTCTAGTTTATACTTATAGTTGTAGTTAGTGTTAATTCTTAGTCTTTAATAGTAGTAGTTAGTGTAATTTTGTATATAGTTAGAGGGCTGAGGTTTCATTCTCCTCAACTCTCCCGGGACCCGGGCTCATGCCTGGCTCTCCCGGCTTCAAACAGTGCTCGGCCTGCCGCAATCCAAGTGACTGTTCCCAAGATACATCGGAACTCACTTCACCATCTGTTGCGCTCTCGAGGTCGGGATAGGCTGAGCCTCCTTGGCTTGGGAATTAGAAATATGGAAGAACCTCCCTTCTCGCTCTCTGGAACTCCTCTTGCCCCTTTGCAGAGCGTTGCACCTCCTGTAGAGAGAGTTGCTCGTTAGAGGGTCTGAGAGGGAGGGGTTGGGGGTTAATCGGAGATTAACACTGTAGATGGTATCCAAGCGCAGCGTGCGGGCACGCTGGTCGAGTAGCTGGACCCGCCGGGTGACAGTGAAGACGTTTGGAGAACGAGCGATGGATTTCGTTAGGATTGATGGTATACGCTCGGCGCCTTCAGCGGGTTGTCCGGAGGAGGCTTGGGGAACCTTGTTTTGTCCTCCCTGATTGCTGATTGCTACGCGGCCATTCCTAGGTCACCGCCTGGCGACTGGTCCGTCTTCTGATGGGCTGCAGAGGCTGTGCTGTTGTTGCGGCTGAGCCTGCGTGTGTACCGCGTGGATTCCCAGTATGCATAGTATGACCCTTATTGTCTTTAAGGCTTGGAGACCGAGGCGTCAGTCTTGTCCGAAACAGCCCTGGCCTCTAAACGGAAGTCCTGGATGGTGTATGGATTATTTCGGATGAGGCCAATCCTGTAGCCCAAGAGACTGGCGGCGTCTCAACGCCAGTCCAGCGTTCTGGCTGGTCAGTCTTTCAGCATCAAAGCTGCTGCACGAGTTCGTTTGCGACCTTCTTCCTGTCCAGAATGGCGAACTCTTGTGCCTCTCTGCGGGAGGCGCTTCTTTAATGTGTCTGCATCCACCCAGGTGTTATGTTGTAACTGGCTGAGAATGAGCTTGCTGTTGGCACCGCGACTGCCCGCGCCTGCGAATAGACCTTTCTGGCCAGCAGGTCCATACGCTCGCTTTCTTGACTTGGGTAATCATCTGCCTTGACCATTGCGCTCTCCGTCCGCTCACAGACGGCGACGGACACTGAGGCGGCGGCTCATATTTATAGCCTGTGGGACCATGTATTTTCGCTCCCGCCGCGGCAGCGGTGTGAACGGAGCTGTGGGACTGCCAGTTATGGTCGTTGGCATTGGATTGAATTGTCCGCAGAGGAAGGGCGACATGAGTGGGTGCGTTCTGCCAACGTTGCTTACTACTGGGTTACTCAGTCTCAAGAGCTCTCTCTGTAAATTCCTGTTCTGCCGCTCCGCGCTGAGGTAGGTCTTGTTATTCTGTCTTCCGGAGGTCAAGTGGGGGGACTAGTGGATGTTGGTTCCCGCCACTGCTCATCCGGGGTAGAGCTGAGGAGGACCTCGGCCGAGCGATCCTAGTGTTAGCTTGCCTGAGCAATTTGTCCTTCTGGTGGGTGTCAGGGTCCTGAGCTGAGCTGACTCTCCTTCTGTTTAGGACGGGCCGGGAGATGGTGGCTCCTTAGCCCTTGTTTGAACGGACAAGCGCGGAGGGATTCTGCTTGAGGGCCCTGGCTATGGTGGCGCCCGGGGTCCAGAACCCACTCTAGGCCATGCTCCTGCTGGGTCTTCGGGACAGGCAGCAGGTCTGTCGCGTCCAGGTCGTAGCTGTCCGCTCCACACAGACATGCCTGGTGAGCACGCCACGGGGGTCTTTTTGTCCGCACGGAGTGATAAGGGTCCGTCACTCCGGGGCGGATCCTCCTCCGTCCCGGTGAATCTGTGCCGTGGCCAGCCGTTTGCTGCGATCAAGCACCAGACCTGCACCAGCGCTGTGCGAGTCGACCGGCTCTGTATCATCTAGATGGCGAGACGGCTCCTTGAGTCATGGGCTTGTAATGATGCTTCTGGAGCCCAAGCAGTGCCGGGAATATTCGGGAGAACCGGCGTGAAGATGACCTACGATGAGTCGTCCGGTTATGCCTCGAGACTGGTGCGACTGCGGCGCGTCGCGAGCAGCCTCCCTCGGATAGGGAGCTTGGTGCCGGTATCTTGACGGTGTATCTTGTGCCGACTGGAGTCCAGGACGGTGCTCCGCAGTTCTGGCTTGCCCTGCGATTGAAGAACCCACACTGCGTGCGGGTTGGGCAAGCACAGTAGGCTCTGTCAATGCGGATGATTTGCTCCTGGCCGAGCAATGTCTTGGGCTTAGATGGATCACCAGCTCGACCCAGATCTTAGCGGGGAGCTGGGAGGACCGATTCAACGACCTCCTGGCCAGAGTCGATGAAATCCCTGGCACTGTGGCCGTCGCAGCGGAGTCCGTGCATGCTCGTCCGAGCCTGCTAGCCTGGGTGGAGGACGTTGACGCCTTTTCCCGGGTCGCGCGCGAGAGATAAGGACGCTGCGCGGCGTGTTCTCCGGGACGAGTGTCCGTGCGCAGTCCGAGGCAGCCTTCGTGGCAGAGAGAAGGTCAGCGCCGCTCCTCTTAGGAGCGCTGTGGCGCTGATCTTGCTCCTTTGTCCTTGGTCGGAAGGCCATTGCAAATTCCGCACTTTCTCAGTGATATGCGATTCCCAGGCTTTAGGCAGGCTTGTGGCGGATCGCTATGGATTGTTCTGCGAGGCCGAGCCTGGCTTGACCCGGCGACAGGATTGAGCTGCCACCGGGTGCATGGAGTAGACCTCATAAGCCGCTACCAATACACAGCACTATTACTACAATTCTAAACTTCATAACTTAACTAAATACATTTGACGTAGAAAAACCGCGAACAGAATCTAGGACGTGAGCACAGCCTTGCCCGCCTCCACTTCATACGACGACTATGGTTAGACGACTGGGAGTGCGGGCCGCGGGTATATATCGCCGCCATGCCACTGCTGCCCGCTGGAGTCTAGGGTAATCTTCCGATGATCGTGCACGCGCAGTGCATTACACTACCTGAATGGATCATGAGCCGATCACTCGATAGAAGATACCGGCAACTGGCTTACTGCTATGAAACTCCAACACTTTATGGATGAACCTGCGGCATGGTTCTTAACAAGACCTCTCTTCAAGAAGTGGTGCACCATGAGCCCCTAGGGCTACCGATCTTTGGCTGATGTATATAGCTTGACAGAAAGGCCACCTTCATCAGAGCGAAGCATAGACTGTGGTAGCAGGCTCAAGGAGATTATGGAAATGATTGAACACCTTGAGTCCCACGTCGTGCAACTCACCAGTACTGGGATAGGATCTGAGAGAGTCCCATCAGAAATTTTTTCACAGAGTGCATGCAGCTATAAGGTTATCCACCATAGTATGAAGGGCTGACACTGTCTATTCTTTTTTAGCACTGTGATTGGTGCACCTGCAAATGTAACGAGTAACTCTTACCCGGATAGAGGATTCCTCCTCTGATTCAGGACAATGTGTTGCTGAGGCCCAGAAGAGAATGCTTACTTATTGCTGCTTTAAAGCCTCCTATCCAGAGTCCTCTTTTTTGGGTTAAGATGATTGCCTTTCTGACCTAGCTCACTGGAGTTGCAGTGGGCCCAGATTTGGGATCTGAACCTGCCCTGTGTTGTATTAGAAAATCAGTAATGGCAGGTGTGAGAGGGTGTTCATGGAAGTAGCTGAAGCTTTGCAGATCTGCAAAACTATCTCGTCGCTTGTACAATAAGGCTACTCGGAGTTTTGTCTTGACGATCTTCTAGCAGAACTTGTAGGTATTAATAGAATGGAGTAAAGGTATTTCTCAAGGTGATTTTCCATGACTCAGCAAAGGTGGCTCTCATTGAGCCCTTGCCAGTCAGGGCTGCTTGGAGCATACTGAGGAAGATTCTTGTTACCATGAAGTGAAAGATCCCAGATCCAGCTTTCCTCATTGTGGGCATCTCTCTACTCTTTAACTAATGAAATTCTGCCATTATGGCTCACGAAAAGTCTGCATAGGCGGTTCTATGGAATTGAGAGAGCTTCAACTCGTCTTCATTGAGTTCTTATATTTGCCAAGAATTTGCACAAGAAAGGTTAGATTTTGGAACGCTGTACAGAATCTCAATCTCCATGTGAAATCAATGATTTCTAATCTGACAAATTGGATTTCGAACTTGAAGAAATGGCACCACCTTTATACAAACTGCTTCTTAAATTCCCTGAAAGCAGAGTTTTTGCAACAGCTCAAGGTACCCAACCTCTGCATCCAATTCTCATGTCACAACCAGTTTCTGATAAGCCTAGAATTCTATGGGCTCATCCCAGCTGTGGCTCAGCCTCACTGCAGATGGTGAACCACTGTGCTTTGTTTATATCATGAATAGCTTATAAGTTCTGACCATAACACCTGAGGCAACCTGACAGCAAGAGGCTGAGCAGACGGCAGCAATTAACTCTTCTTGATAAAATTCAATCATAGTGGATCAGATGATCAAGTACACTACTGGATATGATCAACCTATATCATTTTGTCAGTGGAATTCTCTTCCATTCAACTGAGAGCCAAGCAAGATATGGCTCAGGTAGGCTCGAGTCCATACCCTATGATTTGAGTGAATGCAGATTGTTATTAGACCTTCGATTTGGCTAATGCCTTCTCAAAAATAAGTGCTTTTGAGAGCTCACTGACAGAAACATCCTCAAATGTCTCAGAACTTCTAGATAGCTAAAGCGTAACACTTGGCTTTTACTGCTCTGGTAAAGGTGCAGGCACAAACATCTATCAATCACACATTCTTCTTATGAAGCATAAGGCTAAAATAATGACTTTTTAAAAGAAAAGCAATACTGTCTTCCTTATGTTTGTTCCTTTCCCTTGTCTATCCTTTATCCCATTCCTTCTGGTTCTTTCTTACATCTTTTTTCAGTGTTTTCTTTCCCTTTAGTTTCACTTTTTCTATAAGTATAGAACTAACTCATCCCTTCAATCCACATTTCCTTCACTTGCCTTTTGTAGTGAGTGTTCACTCCTCCTCTCTCCTTTGTTTTGTTCAGTCTCCCTTCTATTTACCCATCAGCTCTTTTTTAAACTTTGCAGTAAGCAGGACAAAAGAATTTGAAGAGCAATTATCTCGACAAAATAACAGTAACTACTTTTTACGTACATGAAAACAGGAAGTCTGCAACAATCCGGGGCACCTGGCTGAACAAAGTGCAAACGGAGATTCAGAAAAGAAGCTGTGCGAGAAGCTAAGATATCTTTGATTGTCTTCATGAGAGGATATAAGCTTCCACATCTGAAATTTTTTTTTAGGTTAAATCTGAATTAACCTGCCCCCAGTTGATGTGTCAATCAAAGTTTTGGAACAATTGAAAGGTTTAACCTAGGAAAATAGTCACCAGTACCGATGTATTCACCGCAAGAGTTTCTGATAGGAACTGAAAAATGATATCTTTACATGGTATTACCCTATCACTACATCAGCCTCTCTTGTACCAGTTGCCAGCGGATCGTATGTACATTGATTTTTTTTAAAAGCCTACAGAAGATGATTCTAGCATTACGGCTATAAAGGTTCTACCTTCTATGCCAGCAAATGATTTTTAACTATAAGGTAAATTTTGAATATATCGACCACGAGCTGACCGACCTGTTATGACTAGAGTCAACACACCTATTGTAAGGGAAATCATGCCTCAACACTTTATTCCGGAATTCTCTTAGGAGTCACAAGCAAGTCTGACAGGATATCCAACAGATATAGCTGTACTTGTGACTTTCAGCACGCCTTGACAGACCTACACAAAAAGTTCTAAGCAATACGCCTAGGTAATGAGAAAGCTCCCCTTCATGATTCATTATCTGTTAAAATAAACTCCTCAGTGCATGAAGACAATTTCCCCTTTGTTGTCAGAACTTATTGCTAATCTCATAGGCTTAGGCTTTGGTACCTAATAAGAAATAGGGTATCTTTTAAACTACTGCACTATGTTATTGTATCTCGAGCGCTTAGCTTATTTTAACAAGTTGTTAGAACCTTTTACTAACTTTTTATCTTTTCAAATTTCAGTATTACATTGCATTTTGTACTGACTCGCTTTTTACAATAAAACCTTTGTCCAGATGCTCTTCAACAGTTTTTAACTTAATAACAGTCTCCTAGTTTTGTCTCTCTGTGACAGGTGGTCTGCATTATACATCTTCTTTGAGAGACATACCATATTGCTCTCAATGATGTATATCAATATGATGATTGCACTCTCATGACTGTAAACAGAGTATACTTCACTTCACTTCAAGAAGTATGTGAAAAGGAAGGCTAAATGGCATAAAAGCTTCTCTCAACCCGGTAAAAGACGAGATAACACCCTCAAGAAGAACCCAACACCAATCATCAAAACCATTCCAAAACGGTTGATGCAAAGTTTGAATGAACCGCTTATTAGTGCAGCTTCTGGTATTTCCTATGCTTCTGGAAAATTTCCCTGTCAAACGCTCCTAATGATCACAAGCAATGTTGCTAATTATATCAGATAGCATATAATTTTTTTTTCAGAAACACAATGCAATAAAATGACAATGCGGTTGACTGAACTTCCAAATTTTTTTCTTCTATTCAGATGTTTTACCCCCACCCTATTATTTCTCCACATTACTGAGCCCATGAGTGCTCTCTTTGAATGTGGTAAAGTGAATGTCTGATGTTAAACTAGTTCCGTAGCATACTATCATAAATAAGGCTGAACTCCTCATTGTACAGTTAAGAATTTATTGAGCTGTGATTTAATCACTTCCTGCTTACAATGCGGTTGGAAGATTCTTCACCTATAAAAATTTTTTCTATTTTAATTTTGCATTATAACATTTTGAAACGCAAGTATTTGTTTAGGTTATGGTGCGAGTTCCTGTTGATTTTAGGAAAAATACTTTCAGAATTGGACAGTCACTTCTATATTCATATTATGATTAGCTGTTAATAGAATGTAGCTTGGGCTTTTTTCCCAGCTCTTAAGGCCAGAGAGAGCTCTGATTTTTATTAGTATGACCACCTGATACACCAGCATAAAATTTCAACAGTTGGCTCCTGCATCAGCTCCTGATTTCTGTATTATAAGATATTATGCTGTGATTCAAGAAAGGGCATCTATCTTGATTAAACTGTCGGTATGGAGAATGCACACATCCCTACAATAACTTTCACTGGAAGAAAGTACGGTATTACTCACTTGTATACTTGTTGTTCCTTCGATATGTGATTGCTCTATTCATTCAAGTAGGTGGGCGCGCGCCTGCTGTGCATGTTCGTCGGAGAATTTTTCCCCTGCAACTACACCCGGCGGGTCGGCAGGCGCCCGCCTCGTGGCGGCCTTTGCGCGGATACGCTATTGCCCCT
>NC_133771.1:65321072-65374927 GCF_003597395.2 Chelonoidis abingdonii
TGCCGACCGGGCGCGTCCTCGTTCGTTCTTCCGGCTACTCCGCCAGTGGGAAGTTGAGGCTTGTTTGTATGAATATGAGCAACATCTCGAAGACAACATTACAAAGTGCGAGTACCGTCTATTTCTTCTTCGAGGCTTGCTCCATTATTCATCCACGTAGGTGAACTCCCAAGCCTTACTATGCGGTGGGTGGTGGTAGTTGGGAGACTGTTGAATGCAGACGCCAACAGAAGCGCATCGTCCGGGACTCTGCCCAGGCGTAAATGAGGCAGAAAATGTATCACTGACGCATTGCTGACGACTAGGTCTTGTATAGGCAACATGGCGGTGAAGCATCGGGCGCTTGCGCTTCCGTGGTATGGCTGGTAACTCCTGGAAGTGTGACCAAGAGCTAGCATGTTTTATGAGGCCCGTCACCCAGGACATATTGTTTGCAATGAGGACGGGTGGACCTTACATCTGTCTGCGACGCAACGTAATCGAGAGTCTTTCGGAAGGGTCGTGTGGCGTCAATGTTCAAACGGCCAGCGCCGTCAACACGAGTAATGCAAGCTCTGCTCTCTGCGAGCCGCATAGGTTTTGGTAATACACTGGACCGAAAATGTCTGGTTTAGGTGGACTATGGGGAACCACTTGGGCAGAAGGCCGTTCTCGGACGCAGTTGTACTGTCTTTAGAATATCATGTATGGTGCGTTCATTTTTTTTTTCTTGTCACCAGAGGCGCGAAGCTCTGGCCTCTCCTGGCAATGCTAATGGCACAAGGTACGCCACTTACGATTAGTACGAGGAGAGTGTTGCCAAGGTTCGAAGGAGGGCCATTAGTTTCGATGAGTAACCCGATTGATGGTCCCAGGAGGGGCGGATGGGACCTGGGATACAGCGCCCGCCCTGTAAGGACCTCGAGACCTGGTGAGAGAAGCGAGGAAGAGCCTCTCCTGATGAAAGGGAAATGTCCGCTGGTGGCGCGGATGATGAGAGCGCGAGGCCCTTGTTGTTTTAAGTGTTTTGCCATCTTTCCATAGCACTTGTGTGAACTTGGAATGGTCCAGTCCTCGTTGACTACGCCAGCAGTAAACGTCTTCCTTTTGCCCGGAGGTACCATGGTGCCGGTTCTACTTCCCAAGGCACTTGCTGCCTGGTGTTGTGGCACAGCTCGCAGCTCCAGAGCTCAGCCAGCAGGCTCCACGCGGTCAGGTGGATGGGACGGAGGTCGGGTTGGTGGAGCAGCTTCCGTCGGTCTTTTGATATCAAGTCCGGATCTGGATCGGCAGCGGGGATCCGGACTGCTTACTGGCCACGGTGGGGTACCATGTTGCTGTGATTCTGGCCGCTGAGGCGATGGAGAAATTCGTCGGCCTTGTCCGCTTTACTTTACGAAGACTTGTTGACCAAGGGAACGGCTGGGATAGAGCGTGGTTTTCAGACCTAAGTAGGAAACGCGTCCGACAGAGAGCTGCGGTCTGGCAGACGCGGAGGAGCGACGGAGCCTTCCGGTTTGTGCGGACGCGAAGAGTCTTCGGAATCCCGCCTGAAGAAGAGAATGGACTATGTCCGATCGAAGACCTTGCTAGAAACGGACCTGCTGATGTCCCGTGCCAACACGTTCCGGCTACTCCTGGAAGAAAGAGGTTCTAGATCGATAGCCGTGGTTATCACAAACTTCCCACAGCGTATCCTTTACCTGCCGAGAGGATGAGAGCGCTCCCCCCCCTCTTGTCTTATAAATATAGTGCATCACTGGTGTTTTGTCGGGCAGGCACTAAGTCAGAACGCCTCCGATGTGAGGAAGAAAGCCTGCAGGCCGCAGTTGCGACGGCTCTCAGCCCTGATGTTATGGGCGAAGCTCCGAGACGGCCCAGAAGGCCCTGTCTTGTTTCTACGCTAGACCCCATGTGAGCTCCCCAGCCAACGGGATGCGTCCTGTTTGTTAAGGACTGGACGGCTGTCTGGGGTGAACGTTACCCCTCACCCACCAGCGGATTCCACCATTCGGATGGCTTGTTTTAGACGCTTTTTATGAGTGCGTTGACAACATGTCCAGCTGTCCTCGGCTCAGTAAATACCGAAGCTAACCTATATCTGCAGTGGCGCGAACCAAGGACGGAAGTGAGTAAGTTATGGAGCCGGACATGGTGTAACAAAAAAAGCGTATCTCCGCCTACTGTTTGGTGGCCTATCGGCTGTAAGGACCACCCTTACAAGAGCGACTTCCGGAGACGGGCACACAAGATCAGCATAGGCCCGGAGTACAATGTTTAACAGGCTTAGGCTGCTTGTTGTCAATTTGATCGAAGATGAAGTTGTTGTGCTAGAAAGGGACAGAGGATGCCTTTCTGTAAAGGAGGATGTGGATCTGATAGTCAGATGCTGTCAGTGTCTCATGTCTTCTTGGCAGGGGCATATATACGGTGCCGCAAAGGCGCCACGCCAGGGGGCGCCTGCCGACCCGCCGGGTGTTGCTAGGGGAAAATTCTTCCGACGAACATGCACGCGGCGCGCGCACACCTACTTGGAATGAATATGAGCAACACATCTCGAAGAACAACAGTTACAAAGGTGAGTAACCGTCTTTTCTTCCAGTGATCAGTTATTGTATGGATGTGGTGCATTCTCCATCATCTGACATCTTTAAATCAAGATTAGATGCCTTTCTGAATCACAGCATATCTTTTAATCAGAAATCAGGAGCTTGATGCAGGACCCAACTGTTGAAATTTTATGGCTGGTGTTATGCAGGTGGTCATACTAAATAATCAGAATGCTCTCTTCTGGCCTTAAGAGCTGTGAAAAAAAGCCCAAGCTACATTTATTACAGTCTATAAATAATATGAATATAGTAAGTGACTGTCCATTTGAAAGTTATTTTTCCTAAAATAAACAACCCCCCCATACACCTCCAAATACTTGACTTTTTCAAAATGTTTCATAAGTTGCAAAATTAAATAGAAAAAATTGTTTTATAGTTGAAGAATTTGTCCAACGCATTGTATGCAGGAAGTGATTAAAATCTAGCTCAATAAATTCATTAATGTCAATGAGGTGTTCAGCTATTTATGATTAGTATTCTAGGACTATCTTTACATCACTAAATTTCACTTTTCCACATTCAAGAGGCACTTCATTGGCTCAGTAATGTGGAGAAAATATTGGGTGGGGTATAACATCTTGAATAGAATAGAAAAAATTCTTGGAGTTCAGTCAACCATTGTCAGTTTTATTGCATTGTGTTTTTGAAAAAAATTATATGCTTTCTGCATATAATTAGCACATTGCTTGTGCTCATTAGTATGTTTGAACAGGGAAATCTTTCCAGAAGCATCAGGAAATACCCAAGCTGCAATAATAAGCTTTTCATTATAAACTTGCATCAACCTTTTTGGAATGGTTTCTGATGATTCTGGTGTTTGGTTCTTCTTGAGGGGTGTTATCTTCTTTTATCCGGGTTGGAGAGAAGCTTTATGGCCATTAGCCTTCCCTTTTCACTACTTCTTTGAAGTGAAAGTTGAATGATCCTCTGTTTTCAGTCATGAGAGTCAAATCATCATATTGAAATTCATCATCTTGAGAGCAATATGTATCTTCTCTTCAAATGAAGATGTATAATTGCAGACCACCTTGTCACAGAGAGACAAAACTAGGAGACTGTTAATATATTATACACTTGTTGAATAAGCATCTGGAAAAAGTGTTTTATTGTACAGCGGATCCATACAAAATTGCAATTGTAATATGTAAATTTGAAAAAGAATAAAAAAGTTAGTTAAAATGTTCTAAACAACTTGTTTAAAATAGCTTAAGCAAGCGAGATACAATAACATAGTGTCAGTAGTTCAAAAGATACACCTCTTTCTTATAGTACCAGAATGCCTAAGCTATGGATTGCATAAGCTTTCCTGACAACAAAGGGGAAAATTGTCCATCAATTTGCACTGAGGTATTTTATTTTAACCAGTTAATGATCCATGAGAGGAGAGGCTTTTCTCATTACTGCTTACTTTGCTTAAGAACTTTTTGTGTAGGATCTTGTCAAAGGCTTTCTGAAAGTCCAAGTACACTATATCTGTTGGATCATCCTTGTCCACTTGCTTGTTGACTCCCTCAAAGAATTCGAATAAAGTGTTGAGGCATGATTTCCCTTTACAATAGGTGTGTTGACTCTTCCATAACATGTCGTGTTCATCTGTGTGTCTGATATTTCTATCCTTTACTATAGTTTAAAATCATTTGCCTGGCATAGAAGTTAGACTTACTAGCCTGTAATTGCTAGGATCATCTCTGTAGGCTTTTAAAAAAATCGATGTTACATTAGCTATCCGCTGGGCATCTGGTACAGAGGCTGATGTAAGTGATAGGGTACATACCATAGGTAGATATCATATTTTCGTTCCTTCAGAACTCTTGGGTGAATACCATCTGGTCCTGGTGACTTATTCCTGTTAAACTTATCAATTTGTTCCAAAACCTTTTGTATTGACACCTCAATCTGGGGCAGTTCTTCAGATTTGTAACCTAAAAAGAATGTCTCAGATGTGGGAAGCTTATATCCTCTTCATTGAAGACCAATACAAAGAATTCACTTAGCTTCTCTGCAACAGCCTTCTTTTCCTTGAATGCTCCTTTAGCACTTTGTTCATCCAGTGGCCCCCTGATTGTTTGGCAGACTTCCTGCTTTTAATGTACGTAAAAATATTTACTGTTAGTTTTTGTCTTATGATAATTGCTCTTCAAATTCTTTTTGTCCTGGCTTACCTTGCCAAAGTTTAAAAGAGCTGATGGGGTAATGAAGGTGAGACTGAACAAACAAAGGAGAGAGGAGGAGTGAACACCACACCAAAAAGGGCAAGTGAAGGGAGTGTGGATTGAAGGGATGAGTACGTTACTATACATTATAGAAAAATGAACTTAAGGGAAAGAAAACACTGAAAAAAGATTAAGAAAAGAATCCAGAAGGAAATGGGATAAAGGAATAGAAGAGGGAAAGGGAACCAAACATAAGGAAGACAGTAGCTTACTTTTCTTTTTTTTTAAAAAGTATTTATTTTAGCATTATGCTTTCTATTAAGAAGATGGTGTGATTGATAGATTGTTTGTGCCTGCACCCCTTTAGCCAGAGCAGTAAAATGCCAAGTGCTTACGCTGTTAGGCTATCTAGGAAAGTTCTGAGAGCTATTTGAGGATGTTTCTGTCAGTTGAGCTTTCCTCAAAGCACTTATTTTTGAAAGGCATTTAGCACAAATCTAAGGTCTATAACATTCTGCATCACTCAAATCATAGGGTATGACTCTGAGCCTACCTGATGCCCATTCATGCTTGGCTCTCAGTTGAATGGAGAGAGAATTCCACTGAAAATTATCTAGGTGTCATTCTCAGTAGTGTACTTGATCATCTTGATCCACTTGATTGTATTTTTATCACAGAATAGTTATTGCTGCCTGTCTGCTCAGCTCTTTCTGTCAGGTTGCCTCAGGTTTATGGTTCAGACTTTATAGCTATTCAGTGAATACCAAGCACAGTGGGTTCACCATCTGCAGTGAGGCTGATCCATACAGCTTGGGATGAGCCATATGAATTCAGGCTATCAGGACTGGGTTTGTGACATGAGGAATTGGATGCAGATGTTGGGTACCTTGATGTTGAAACACCTCTGCTTTTCAGGGAATTTTAATAAGCAGTTTTAACTAAAGTGTGGTGCATTTCTTCAGGTTCGTTCCAAATTTTCCAGATTAGAAAATGCATTGATTTCACATTGGAGATTTAGATTCTGTACAGCTTTCAAAATCTAGACCTTTTTCTTGTGAAAATATCCTTGCAAATATAAACTCAATGATAGAGTTGAAAGTCTCTCTCAGATTTCTCATAGGATAGCCTATGCAGACATTTTTCTGTGAGCCATGAATGGCAGATTTTCAATTTAGTTCTCACTGATGTCTTTGCCCAATGAGGAATGCTGGTCTGGGATCTTTTCACCTTGCAGGTGAACAAGAATCTTCCTCAGTACTGCTCCAGAGCAGCCCTGGGCAAGGGCTCAATGAGAGCCACCTTGCTGATGTCATGGAAAAATCACCTTGAGAAATACCTTTCCTCCCATTCTATTAATACCACAAGTTCTGCAGAAGATCTGTCAAGACAAAACTCCAGTCATCCTTATTGTACCCAACTGACTGAGATTAGTTTGCAGATCTGCTAAAGCTCTCAGCTTGACTGTCCATGAACACCCTCTCACCTGCCATTACCTGATTTTCTAATACAACACAGGGCAGGTTCAGATGCCCCAATCTGGGCCCACTGCAACTCAGAGCCTCATGTTCCAGAAGGGTGCAACTCCATCCTTAACCAAAAAAGAAAGGACTCTGAGGAGCTGTTAAGCAGCAAAATGTAAGCATTCTCTTCTTGGGCTCAGCAACACCACTTGTCCCTGGAATCAGAGGGAATCCCTCTATCCCTGGGTATGTATTTACTCTTAAGTCTTCAGGTGTCACCCACAGTTCTCTTAGAAAGAATTTATCAGTGATCAGCATCTTTCATCCTATGGTGGATAACCATATTATCTGCATGCACTCTGTGAGAACTAAATTTCTGATGGGACTTCTCAGATCCTTTCCAGTACTGGTGAAGTTTGCACTACAGTGGGAACTCAATTTTGTTCTATCATTTCTCACTAAATCTCCCTTTGAGCCTCTAGCCACATGCTCTATTGCTCAGCTTTCTGTGAAGGTGGCCTTTCTGTCAGCTATAACATCAGCCAAAGGAGTCAGTGAGCTAGGGGTGCTCATGGTGCTACCTTCTATGAAGACAAGGTCTTGTTATGACCATGCCCCAGGTTCATCCCTAAAGTAGTTTGAGTTTCATTAGTCAGGTAATCCAGTTGCCTGTATTCTTCTTCGAGTGATTGCTCATATCCATTCCAGTAGGTGTATGCACTGCGCGTGCACGCTCATCGGAAGACTTTTACCCTAGCAACTCCAGCGGGCCAGCAGGTGGCCATGGCGGCTGATATATACCCTTGCCGGCCCGCCCACTCCCCAGTTTCTTCTTACCACCATGTCGGTCGTTGGAACTGTGGAGCGCGGCATAGCTGTCCTCCACGTCCCTAGCTTCTCCTTGTTCGTCGTTTTTTCTCGTTCTAATTGTAGTTTTAGTTATAGTTAGTGAAGTTTAGATTAGTTGTAGTTAATAGTTCTTGTTGTATATAGTTAGCGGGCTTTGGGCTCTAGCCCTCCCGTGCACCCGGTGCCAGGCTCATGCCTGGTTCGCCGGGGTTCAAGCCGTGCTCGGCCTGCAAGAAGCCAATGCCCACTAGCGATCCCCACAACGCCTGCCTAAAGTGCCTTGGGGAATCGCATATCTCTGAGAAGTGCCGAATTTGCAAGGCCTTCCGACCAAGGACCAAAAAGGAGCAAGATCAGCGCCTAAAGACTCTCCTAATGGAAGCGGCGCTTGACCCTTCATCCTCGGCACCAAGTGCTGCCTCGGCTGCGGCACCGGACCACTCCGGGCCCGTGAAAACGCCGCGGCACCGTCCTTCTCCGGCGCCCGGCCCCGGGAAAAGGCCGTCAACGTCCTCCACCCCGGCTAAGCAGGCTCGGACAGAGCACCTGCCACCGACTCCGGCCGCGACGGCCGTGCCAGGGATTTCATCGACTCTGGGCCCAGGAGGTCCGTTGAATCCGGTCCCTCCCAGCTCCCCGCTAAGATCTGGGGTCGAGCTGGTGGTCCCATCTACGCCCAAGACATTCTCTTCGGCCAGGGACCTCATCGCATTGACAGAGCCTGTGCTGCCCCAACCCCCGGCACCGCCAGTGTGGGTTCTTCAATCTCAGGGCAAGCCCAGGACCATGCGGGCACCGTCCCTGGACTCCCCAAGTCGGCACCGATCACCGTCAAGATCCCGGCACCGCTCCCGGTCCCGAGGGAGGTCTCGCTCGCGACGCCGCTCGCAGTCCCGGCACCGCTCTCTGAGGCAATACCGGTCGTACTCATGGCGTAGGTCATCTTCACGCCGGTCCCGATATTCCCGGCACTGCTTGGGCTCGAGCCATCATTACCAGCACCATGACTCCAGGAGCCGTTCTCGCCATCGATGATCCAGATCCAGGTCGACCTCCCGGCACCGCGCTGGTGGCAGGTCCTGGTCTTGATCGCAGCACCGGCATGGCTCACGGCACCGATCTCCGGGACTGAGGAGGTCTCCGCCATCGGGAGTGACGGACCCGTATCACTCCCGTTCGGCCCCTCCGTGGCCGTCTCACCAGGCATCAGTCTCTTTGTGAGCGGACAGCACGTACCTGGACGCTGACAGACCTGCTGCTCTGTTCCCCGAGACCCAGCAGGAGCATGGACCTCAGCAGTGGGGTTTCTGGACCCCCTGGGCGTACCACCAAGCCCAGGGCCCTCAGCAGATCCCTCCGCGTTTGTCCGCTTCCAAACACAGGGCTCCGGAGGCCACCTCTTCCCGGCCTCCGTCCCCTACAGAGGAGAGGTCATCTCAGCCTCAGGACCCTGAGCACCCACCAGAGGCATTGCTCCAGGCAGAGCCACCAACGGATCCTCTCCTGCCGGGTCTCTCCTCATCCTCCTCCCCGGATGAGGCAGTGGCGGGGACCACATCCACTAGTCCCCCTCCACTTGACCTCCGGGCACACCAAGACCTCCTCAGGCGCGTAGCGCAGAACATGAATTTACAGGCTGAGGAGGTCTCTGAGATTGAGGACCCAGTAGTAAGCATACTGTTGGCAGACGCACCCACTCATGTCGCCCTTCCCTTCATTCGGACCATTCAATCCAATGCCACGACCATCTGGCAGTCCCCAGCTTCCGTTCCCCCCGCTGCTCGCGGCGTGGAGCGAAAATACATGGTCCCCTCAAAGGGCTATGAATATTTGTATGTTCACCCGCCCTCGTGTTTCACCGCCTTCTGTTCCCTCGTCGTCCAGTCTGTGAACGAGGGAGCGCATGGTCAAGCGTATGTCCCCAAGTCCAAGAAAGCGAGGCGTTGAGCCTGCTTGGCCGAAGTCTATTCTGCAGGCGCCGTGCAGCTGCGGTGTCAACCAGCAAGCTCTTTCTCAGCCGTTACACCTATAACACCTGGGTGCAGCGGACACATTTAAAGAGCTGCTCCGCAGGGCGCTCGCAAGAGTTCTCCGCGCATTCGGGACGAGGGAAAGAAGGTCGCAAGAACCTCGCTGCAGAGCTTTGGATGCGCAGGACTCGACCGCCAGAATCTGGCCTCTGCGTTACGATGCGCCGCACTCTTGGCTACAGGTTCTGGCCTTACTCCGAGAACTCCAATACGCCATCCAGGACCTTCCGTTTGAGGCAGGGCCTGTTCGGACAAAGCACTGACCCTCGGCTCAAAGCCTTAAAGACAAGGTCCTTATGGCATACTTGGGAATGCACACGCCGGTCACAACGCAGGCCCTTCAGGCGCAACCCAGCACAGGCCTTACCCGTAGCCCAGGCAAAGACAGGACTTCGCCAGGCGGTGACCTAGGAATGGCCGGCGTAGGGCAATCAGGCAATCAGGGAGGACAAAACCAAGCGGTCCTCCAGCCTTCCCCGGCCCAAGCCCTCGCTTGAAGTGCGCCCAGAGGCGCCTATACCAGTCCCTCCTACGGATCCTCTCCCGTTTCTCAACTGTCTTTCGTTCTTCTCCGCGTGCTTCCCGCTTACTTCGGACCGCCTGGTCCTCCGCACGCTGCGGCTTGGATACATTTACAGTGTGTTTCATACCCGTCCTCCGTGCCCCCACCCCTCGTCCCTCTTCAGGGACCCTCTCACGAGCAACTTCTCCTACAGAGGTGCGAACGCTCCTCACACAGGGCATGAGGAGGTTCCAGAGAGCGAGTAAGGCGAAGGGTTCTTATTCCCATTATTTTCTAATTCCCAAGGCCAAGGGAGGCCTCGAGCCTATCCTCGACTGCGAGAGCGCAACAGATACCTGGTGAAAGTGAAGTTCCGTATGGATCCTTGGGGACCTTATCCATCTCTGGATCCGGAGATGTACGCTGCCCTCGATATGCAGGACACTATCTTCCATATAGCCATCTTCCCGCCCACCGGAAGTTCTTCGGTTCGTTGTCAGTGGTCGTCACTATCAATTCATGGTCCTCCTGTTCGGCCTCTCCACGGCCGATGTTTTACCAAGTGCAGCTGTAGTCATCGCCTACCTTCGCCGCAGTTGCGTGCATGTGTTTCCATACCTCGACGACTGGCTGATCCGAGGACC
Source organism: Chelonoidis abingdonii (assembly GCF_003597395.2). Taxonomy (NCBI): domain Eukaryota; kingdom Metazoa; phylum Chordata; order Testudines; family Testudinidae; genus Chelonoidis; species Chelonoidis abingdonii. The sequence continues at coordinate 65,331,299 of NC_133771.1, forward strand.
CTCAGAGGAGCGAGTTCGCTCACCGTCACGCATGTCAGGACACTCTTTGTACGCCTAGGCCTGATGCCAATGCCCGCAGAGTCACTCTAATCCCACTTGGAGGATCGAGTTATCGGCGCCATTCTGGACTCCATTGGGCCAGAGCCGTTTTCTCTTTGTCGCGGTCCAGCGTTGACGGCCATATCCACAGGTTGCAGGCGCACCTTTGACCTCAAAAATACGAACTTGCTGACTCTCTTGGGCCACATGCAGCTGTACGTTCGTCACGGACACGCAAGTCTCCGCCTCGGCCCTCCAGCTCCGGCTCATTGCTCAACCCATCCAGCCAGACGCACTTTGGACATGATTGTCACAGTTCCCCAGGATGTCCACACTCCTACGTTGTGGCTGGAACCAGTCCGTGGTGTGTGCGGGGCTCCCATTCATCTACTCCAGCCCTCAGTGTCCTACAACGGACGCATCAGACTTGGGCTGGGGGGCTCATCTCGGAACCCTGCGGACCAAGGCCGCTGGTTCCTCCTGAGCTAGCTTCCACATCAACGTACGGGAATTGAGCGCGGTCCGCCTTGCTTGTCAGACGTTCCATCAGCAGCTCCAAGGTCGCTTGTGTTGCAGTTTTCACCGACAACACAACGGGTGTACTATATAAACAAGCAGGGCGGCCAGGGCCTCCTCTTCTGTTGGGAGGCCATGAGGTTGGGGACTCTGCATAGCCCACTCCATTCACCTCGTTGCATCCTTTCTCCCGGGGTTCGAACACACTGGCGGATCGTCTGAGCAGGTCCTCCTCTCCCACGAGTGGTCCTTTGTCGGTACGTTGCTCGTGCGCTCTTCTCGGAGGTGGGGATGTCCCAGATGGACCTCTTCGCATCCCGCAGAAAGGAAGTCCCGATTTTGTTCCTCTTCGGGTCTCGAACGGGCTCGGTTGCTGACGCCTACCTTATTCCATGGGCGACGCACCTGTTTTACGCATTCCCCCGTTTCCGTAATCCACAAGGTCTTCTGAAGGTGCGCAGACGACAGGGCCCGTTTGAATTCTGATCGCTCCGGAATGGCCCCGCAGCATTGGTTCTCCATGTTGCTCGGACCTTCTGTACGCCGATCCTGGAACCTGATCACGCAGGATCACGGCCGGCTCGTCACCACAGACCTTCAGTCGCTACCTCACGGTGTGGCTCATCTAGTGGCGCTACAGGTCTGAATTGCGCTGCTCTCCCCGGTGAGACAGGTCTCCTAGGATTAGGAAGCCTTCTACGAGGCGATGTATCGGCCAAGTGGAAGCGTTTTACGTGCTGGTGCACGGATCGGCGCTTCCTCCCTGCGGTTCCCATCTCTGCCATCCGTCGATTACCTTTGGTCCCTTCAAGCAGCAAGGCTGGCGGTGTTCCTCTCTCCGGGTTCACTGGCGGCTATCTGCGCCTTCCACCCGGGAAGCGATAGTCAGTCCGTTTTCTCTCACGCCGATGGTGACTAGGTTCCTTAAGGTCTGAGCGTCTTTTACCCCAGATTCGCCACCCTGCCCCCTCCTGGGACCTGAACTGGGTTTGACCCGACTTATGTCCCCCCGTTGAGCCGCTGGCTGCGGGTTCCTGCCTATCTCTCTGGAGACGGTGTTCCTGGTAGCCATCACCTCCGCTAGACGGGTGTCAGAACTGCGGGCCCTTGTAGTGGAGCCCCCGTATACGGTGTTCCATCGGGACAAGGTGCAACTGGACCCCACCATTGTCTCCCACGAGATAGTCTCGGCCTTTCATGCCAACCAGGAGATCTTCCTACCTGTTTTCTGAAACCCATTCTCTCGCAAGGAGCAGCAGTGCACTCGTTGGACTTCATAGGGGCTCGCCTTTTATGTAGAGCGAACCAAGCGTTCCACAAATCCCCCAGCTTTCGTTGCCATAGCTGACGGTCAAGGGGTTGCCTGTCCTCTCTCAGAGGATCTCCTCATGGGTGACATCCTGTATCCGGACTGTTATGACTTGGTCTCCTTCCTCCGGGCCATGTGACTCGCGGCACTTCACCAGGCTCAAGCCTCTTTGACGGCTTTCCTTGCCCACGTGCCCATCCAGGAAATCTGCAAGGCAGCGACCTGGTGCTCTGTCCATACCTTCGCTCCCACTATGCCCTGTCCAGCATCTAGAGAAGACCGCAGCCTTGGCGTCTGCAGTATTCACACTGCGACCTCTCCTCGACCCACCGCCGTAGTAAGGCTTGGGAATCACCTACTGGAATGGATATGAGCAATCCTCGAAGAAGAAAAGATGGTTATCACCTTTGTAACTGTTGTCTTCGAGATGTGTTACTTTATCCATTCCCAAACCGCCTCCTCTCCCCTGTCGGAGTAGCCGGCAAGAAGAACTGGGAGCGGGCAGCGGCAGGGGAGTATATCAGCGCCATGGCGGCGCCACTCTAGAGGGTGACCTGCCGGCCCGCTGGAGTTGCTAGGGTAAAAGTTCTTCCGACGAGCGCGCACGCACGGCGTGTACACCTACTGAATGGATATGAGTAACCACCATCTCGACAGAACAACAGTTACAAAGGTGAGTAACTGTCTATTTTTCATAAACTAATTTCTTGAATGAAGAGAGACGGCTGCATTCTCAGAACATCCATGAGCTTTGGCCTTTATCCAGCACATTCAGAAAGGCCACTAAAGTATTGTTTCCATAGTAGAGAGATCGAGAATTCACCCAGGCAGGTCCTACACTAACGCGGAAAAATTTTCAGCTACGAGAATAGCGTAGCTGAAGTCGAATATCTAAAATCGATTTACTCACCCGTCTTCACCGCACGGGATCGATGTCCGCGGCTCGCCATGTCAATTCCGGAACTCCGTTGGGTTTGGTGGAGTTCCGGAATCGATATAAGTGCGCTAAGGGATCGATATATCCCGTCTAGATCAGATGCAATATATCGATCCCCGAGCAATTGATTTTAACGCGCCGATACGGCGTGTAGTCTAGACGTGGCCCCAGAGGAGGTGAGGACTCATTCCACCGGAAGGCAAGCAGCCTCTGTGTTGTCTTTGAGAGACGTACCTCTGCTAGAGATATGCAGTCAGCTACTTGGAGCTTTTTGCATACCTTCATGAAACATTACGCTCTTGTCCAGTCTTCCATACTGGTGTGGGTAGAGCAGCATTACAGTCAGCTCCCACTTCTGTGTCCTTGCACCGATTTAACCGTTTGACTACTGCTTGCTAATTTCCCATGTATGGAATACACTGGAGACAATTTTGACTCAAAGAAAAAATGGAGGTTATATACCTGTAACTGGAGGTTCTTTGAGACGTGTGGTTGCTATCTCATTCCACTACCCGTCCTCTGCTGTGGATTGTTTGGTCTGTGGTGAGAATAGAAACTGGAAAGGCATCAACCCATATCACTGTTCATAGGCATGGGAACTAAGGGTGTGTGGGGGGGTTTCTGCATGCACCCTCAGTTTCATGCAGGTCCCCGCTTCCTGGCCCAAGCTTAAGATGGTGTGGGGGGGCTGACTTTCAACACCTCCACTATTATAGTGTTACCAGCGCCATTGCCATTGTTATGCCCTTGGTTGCAGAAGCAAAGGAGAGCTACAGCCCACATGTTGCACGCCAACAGATCTGCTTGGAAAAAAGAATCTGGACTCAGGCTCATGTGTGTGCATGTGTACACATGTGTGGAAACAGATAGGGACCACACAATCGAAGAACCTCAGTTAAAGTAAGTAAACTTCCAATTCTTTCCCTCTCTTGACCTTCCAGAATTGTTTTACCAGGAACATCCATAAAACACCGGTATGGACTGTCTTAAACTGTCTTCCATTCTACTAAGTGGAATTTGCACCAGTACAATTATGTTAGGGGTCTTTTCCACCCCCCTACAATGTGTATGTGGTTGTGGAGATTTGGATCATCTTCATCTAGTTTGACTTTTTTCTGTGTTTTTATCTTGAGAAATGTTGTGGGTTTATTTGAGAAGTCATGTGTGTGATTCCCAGCTTCCTAGGTGTATTTTAATAATTTGGTAAAATAGTTAGTGTAATCTTTTTATTATATAAAAATACATATATATATAATGTAATCGAATTTGCAAACTTCCACAAAAAGTTTACATCTTTTACTAATAAAACACATTTAATTTTTAATAAAAATCTGCCAAATGTTGATGTAATGCCTCAGAGGGTAAAAGAAGCCTTTCATAGTCCTTATGCAACCTTAGACAAACACACTAGTGTATCGTTCCAGGCATGTCCTGCCCCCATGGCTACCATCACTGCTAAATGTTTTATAGATGACTGAAACATCATCGCTTTGTTCTTCTTCGAGTGCTTGCTCATATCCATTCCAGTAGGTGTACGCGCCGTCGTGCACTATGTTCGTCGGAAAACTTAACCTGCAACTCCAGCGGCCGGCAGGTCGCCCCTAGAGTGGCGCCACTGTGCGTGGGGTGATTATACCCCTGGCCGGCCCGCCCGCTTCCTCAGTCCTTCTTACCGCCCGTGTCGGTCGTTGGAACTGTTGGAGCGCGGCCATTAGCTGACCTCCACATCCCTAGCTTCTCTTCTCAATCGTTACTGTTCTAGTTAGTAGTCTAGTTACTAACATACGTAGTTGTAGTTATAGTTCTTTAGTTTAGAGTTATTAGATTGGGTATATATTTATACTTCGTTATCGGGTTAGGGGCTACTAGCCCTCTCCGCGCCGTCGCCGGGCTGATGCCTGGGTTCGCCGGGATTCAGGCGTGCTCACTTGAAGAAGCCGATGCCCACCAGTTATCCCCACGACGCCTGCCTCAAGTTGCCTGGGGGGGGAATTCACATATCTCAGATAAGTGCCGCCATCTGTAAATCTTCCGTCCTGCGAACGAAAAGGTGAGCGATTACCAGCGCCTCAGCACGCTCCTATGGAAGCGGCACTTCACCCCGCGCCTCCACGGCACCGGAGCGCGGCTCCTGGCCACCGGACCCCTCCGGCACCGCGAGACGCACCGGCACGGGCCTTCTCCGCGCACCGGCCCCGGGAAGAGGCCCTCCACCGTCCTCAACGGCTAAGCGACCCCGTAAGGACACCACTGCCGACGCGAGACCGTGCTGGTGTGCAAGGTGGCTTCGTTACTCCGGGCCCGGCGGGTCAGTCGAGTTCCGTGATCCCTCCCAGCTCCTGCCAAAGATCTGGGGTAGAGCTGATACCTCCGTCCGACGCCTGGACTTTCTCGTCAGCAAGGGATCCAATTGCTCTAACTTGAACCTGGACTGCCCAACCCCGGCAAGACGCCGGTGCGGGTTTGTGCTTCTCCAAAGGCAAGCCACCCCGATGAGGGCACCATCCCGGATTTCTCCGACCCGGCGCCGCTCAACGATCCCGGCACCAGATCCCGATCCCAGCACCGATCCCGAGGTGAGGTCTTCCTCACGGCCGCCACTCGCAGTCCCTAGCACCGCCCCTCTCCAGGCGGCACCGGTCGTACATCGCCCGACACTGGTCAATCATCGCGCTGATCCAGATACTCCGGCACCGCTCCGGGTCCAGCCACCAGCTACCGGCCCGCCGCAACTCCAGGGAGCCGCTCACGGCACCAACAGGTCCGTATCCCTGGTGACCTCTCCGGCACCGCGCTGGTCGCAGTCCCGGTCCGCGTCCGGCACCGCATGGTACGACTCACGGCACCGATCTCGGCACCGTGGAGGTCGTTCGCCCATCAAGGGGACGCTGATTCACGCCTATCCTCCTTGGCCCCACCATGGCCCTCCCAACAAGGCTCTGTATCCTCCCGGACTGATCAGATCTATTTGGGACTCTGAAAGACTGCCGCTAATCTTCCGGAAGGTCACCAGAGCAGGGCCCACAGCACTGGGGTTTCTGACCCCCTGGTCATTACCATTCAAACCCAGGGCCCCTCAGCACGTTCCCTCACGTGCGCCTGACCCAGAGCGAAGGGCTCCAGAGGCTGCAGCGTCACGCCCCACCATCCCCTGAGACGGCCCGCCGTCCCAATCGCTGGCTGCGGAAATCGCTCAGGAGCCTGAACCAGGTACTCCCAGCTGCGGATGCGGGTACCAGACACACTCTTGCCAGGACTCTCTTCATCTTCCCCCCTGATGAAGCAGTAGGCGCGGAACGACATCCACGGGTCCACCCCCCGCCCCCCCCCAGCTGGACCTGGGGGCACCAAGACCTCCTCAGGCGGTGCACTGAACATGAACATTCAGGCCGAGGAGATCTCCGAGATTGAGGACCCTGTGTGACTGTATACTCACGTCTGATTGCACCCACTCGTTGTTGCCCTGCCCCCTTATTATAAAAACGATACAGAGCAACGCCAACACCATCTGGCAGCACCGGCCTCCGTTCCCCCCACCGCCCGAGGGGTAGAACGTAAATACATTGTCCCATCTAAAGGACTACGAACTACCTATCTGCCGACCACGCCCATGCTCCTCGTCGTTCAATCTGGTGAACGAGATGGGAACGTATGGGCAAGAAGTTGCCAGCCCCCATTCCAGGGAGGCAAGAAGGATGGGACCTTATGGCCGCCAAGGTCTATTTCTGCGGGGACATTGCAGCTGCGAGTTTCTAACCAGCCAAGCTCTACTCAAGCCGCTACTCTATTAACACCTGGACAGCGGCTGATAAATTCAAAGATCTCCTCCCTCAGACGTCGTCAGGAGTTCGTCACCCTTCTGACGAAGGAGGAAAAAAAGTTGCACGACTTCCTTGCAGGCAGCAGTTGACGCGGCCGACTCTGCCACCAGAACTCTAGCTCCGGGGTCACGATGCGTTCGTATTCTCCTGGTTGCAGGTACTCTGGCCTTCCTCCGAACTCCAACATACCATCCAGGATTCTCTCCGTTTGAGGGCCAGGGCCTGTTCTCGGATAAAACGACCCGCGGCTGCAAAGCCTGAAAGGATAACAGGGTCATTATGCGGGCTTTCTTGGAATGCCATACGCCTGCGTGACATAGTGTAGACCCTTCCGCCCGCAACTACAACAACATCGTAGTCCTTTCTCCCCGGCCAGACAGAGACAAGACTTCTTTCAGGCGCCGCAATAAAAATGGCAGGGCGCAGACAGTCGGGGTAACCAAGTGGGGTCAAGGGCAAGGCCTACCAAGGTTCTTCGGCTCAAAGCCCTCATTTTGAAGATACGCTCGAGGGCGATGTACCAGTTTTTTTTTTTTCCCCCTTTCCGTTTGAACCCCCTCTCCACCCTTTTTTTCTCCCGACCGCCTCTCCTACTTCCTCCCCGCATGGCGCCGGCACTTCAGACCGTTGGGTCCTCCTCACGCTGCGTGGATACCACCTGCCAAGTTTGCCTCCGTACCCGCCTTCCCGCCCCCCGTTCCCTCGTCCCTCTTCAGGGACCCCTCTCACGAGCAGATCTCCTCCAGGAGGTGCCAAACGCTCCTCGACAAAGGTGCCATTCAGGAGGTTCTGCAAACGCAGAAGGGCAGAGGGTTCATTACTCCCGCTACTTCTTGATTCCAAGGCCAAGGGAGGTCTGCCACCCATCCTCGGACCTCCGCGCATTCAGCAAATATTTACTGAAGTTGAAATTCCGCATGGGTTTCCTGGGGACCATTATCCCATCCCTAGATCCTGGAGACTGGTACGCCGCCCTCGACATGCAAGACGACCTACTTTCATGTCGCCATTTTCCCGCCCCATCCGGGAGATTCTTGCCGCTTTCTCAAGGCAGCCGTCATTATCAGTTTTCACGGGTCCTCCCGTTCGGCCTCTCCGATCGGCCTCGAGAGTGTTCACGAAGTGCATGGCCGTAGTCGTCGCCTTCTCTTCGCAGCCCGGGTGCCCACGTATTTCCTTACCTCGACTTCACTGCGCTTATCGAGGGCCGTCAGCAAGGCCAGGTGCTCTCCCACGTCCGCAGATTCAGCCGCCTTTCGCGAACTTATAGGCCTGAGGCTAAACGTGGAGAAGTCCATTCTGTCCCCACCCAGAGGATAGGAATGTATGGTGCCGTCCTGGCTCTACCACGGCCACTCTTCCCTTGTCCCGATTCCAGCTTTGATGGACATCATCGGAGGTTACAGGCAGCTCCTCTAACTTCTTACTCGCACCCTGCCTACACTCTTTGGGCACATGGCGGCCTGCACTTTCGTGACGGAGCACGCCAGCGCTACGGCTAGACCTCTTTGCAGTCGTTGGCTCGTTCCTTAGCACGCCTAGCCAGGCGACCGTTGGATACCATCGTCACAGTCCCACAGGACGTACTCTTCTCCCTCCAATGGTGGCTGGTGAGTCACGTCATTCTTTGCGGAGCGCCCATGCCATCCTCCACGCCCTCGATATGTCCCTCACTACGGACGCATCGGACTGGGTGGGCGAGCTCACCTTGAGGCAGTGAGGACGCTAGGGTCGCTGGTCTCCTCCGATCTGGCTTCTCCATATCAGACGTCCGAGAATTTTTGAGAGCGGTCCGCCTTGTTGTCAAGCCTTCCATCGGCAATCCTAGGCCGCTGTGTCTCATGTTTTCATAGACAACACCACAGCGGTTACTATCTAACAAGCAGGCGCGGACGAGATTCCTCTTCTCTGTCGGCAGGGAGGCCATAGTGTTGTGGGACTTTGCATAGCCCACTCACTACCACCTATTCGCTTCCTTCTCCTCAGGGTGCGCAACACCCTGGCGGACCATTCAGTCGTTCTTTCATGCGTCCCATGAATGGTCCCTTTCGCTCCGGACGTGCCCTTACACTTTTCCGCAGGTGGGGGCATCCCCACATGGACCTTTTTGCATCTCGCTTATGAACAGGAAGTGTCCGATGTTTCTCCTCCTTCCAATGCCGACGAGCGGGGCTCGGTAGCGGATGCCTTCCTGATTTTCCTGGGGAACGCACCTCTTTTATGCCTTCCCTCCGTTCCATTTGATCCTCAAGGTCCTTCTGAAGGCGCTCAGGGACAGCGAGGCCCACTTGATTCCTCATTGCTCCTGGCATGGCCCACATCGCAGTGCGTACTCTCTTGCTCCTGTCGTAGTGGACCCTCTTCCCCGTGCCTCTTCACCTGGAACCTGATCATGCAGGACCACGGCCGGCTTTGTCACCTGGACCTTCCAGTCCTTCACCTCTCGGCGTGGCTCCTGTGTGGCTAACTGCGGTCCGAATTGCACTGCCTCTTCCCCAGTGAGGCAAGTACTTCTAGAAAGTCGAAGCACATCTACTAAGGACGACGTTACATAGCCAAGTGGAAGCCGTTTCAGTGCTGGTGGGCGGAAAAGCGCTTCCACCCTGCCCGATGTTTCCATCCCGATCGTCTTGGATACCTGTGTCGCTCAAACAACAAGGCCTGGCTATAGCCTCTCTCCGTGTTCAACTTGCGCGCCACTCCACTTTCCACCAACGCGGAGCGACGTCCATTCGTCTTTTCACACCCAATGGTGACTAGATTCCTCAAAGGGCTGAGCGCCTTTACCCCCAAGTCCGTCATCCAGCCCCCTCCTGGGATCTCAACTTAGTGGTTGTCTCGTCTTATTGTCCCCCTCATTTTGAACCGCTGGACTACATGTTCCTCTCCTCTGTTTGTCCTGGAAACGGCATTCCTGGTTGGCCGTCACATCCGCTTAGCGTGATCAGAAGCTGCGCGCACTCGTCGTTGGACCCTCCGACACGGTTGTTTTCCATCGAGACAAGGTGCAACTGAGGCCACACCTGCATTCCTCCCCAAGGTTGATCTCGGCCCTTCCACGATAACCATGAACATATTCCTTCCCATATTCTTTCCAAACCTCATTCATCTCGTTAGGGAGGCAACAATTGCACTGCTTAGATGTGCGAAATATAGGGACGCTTCGCCTTTTATATAGAAAGACCAAGCCGTTCCGCAAGTCCACTTCAGCTCTTTATCGCAATAGCTGAACGGCGCTCAAGGGGTTGCCAGTCTCCTCACAAGGATCGTCCTCGTGATGTGACGTCCTGCCATAGAACGTGATGCTTACGACTGGCCCATCTCCCTTCAGGGCGTGTTGTAACAATGCGCACTCTTACTAGGGCCCAGCATCGTCAATGGCCGTTCCTCGCACAAGTTTCCGTCCAGGAAAGTCATGTAGGGCCCAGCGACCTGCGTCCTCTGCTGCACACCTTTCGCTACCCATTATGCTCTAGTCCAGCAGTCCAGGGATTGATGCGCCTTCGGCTCTGCGTGTTGCGCCACTGTGACCTCTCACTCCGACACCACCGCCTAGTAAGCTTAGGGAATCACCTACTGGAATGGATTGAGCAAGCACTGAAGAAGAAAACACGTTACTTACCTTTGTAACTCTTGTTCTTCTAGATTGTTGCTATATCCTTCCCACCCGCCCTCCTTCCCCACTGTCGGAGTTAGCGGCAAGAAGGAACTGAGGAGCGGGCGGGCCGCTCAGGGGCTATATATCACCCGCCATAGTGGCCTCCACTCTAGGGGCGACTGCTGGCCCGCTGGAGTTGCTTGCGCGTAAAAGTTTTCACGACGAACGTGCAGCGCCGGCGCGTTACACTACTGACACCTACTGGAATGGATATGAGCAACACATCTCGAAGAACAAGAGTTACAAGGTAAGTAACCATGTTTTTAGGGAAGCTTCTTTAGAATGATGCATACAGTAAGCACATTTGGCAATACTTCTGAAACTAAATATTTTCTATCTTAACTGTCATCATATGAACTTTTAGTCTGGAAAAAAAGGGAGAATGTTCATTGCAGACAGAAAAAATCCATGAGAAGAATAAAATTAAAATTACTAATTAAAAATATGCCATTGTAAGAAAACCATTCCAGTGATCCTCAGACATTTTGACTTGGAGTCCATCCCCAAACCCTTTGTCATAAATCCAGATCCCAGCCTGCTGTGCCTTCTTATGCCAGCACCTGAAATCTCCCTTGTTTTTGTTCATTCTCTTTCCCTTTGCCTCACCATCTTTTTTTTTTTTTTTTGCTCTCTATTCTCCTTTTCCCTTTTTGTGTGTCTCTTCTCTGTGTATTTGTGCAGGGACTTGCTTTGCTGATTTCCCTTTTTTTCTTCCAACTTGTCCTCCTTACCAGATGTCTTGCCACTGTGCTGTCTTTTCCCTTCTCTGTCTCTTTGGGAAGGTACTAATTTTATCTCTTTCTTTCTCCAAGTGCATCTGCTCTTCTCCAGTCCCTTCTATCTGCCAGTTTTAATTTCTGTCATATCGTATCCTCTTCTCTCTTCCTCTGTTCACTATCCACTTAGGCAGGTGACAAGCTACACTATACACCCTGCTCGTCTGCAGGAGAATTTTGTTAAAGCAGTGTGTCGTATTTCTCTTCCTTAGAATCCTAGGGTTAGACAGGACTGCAAGGATCATCCACTCTAACCTCCTCCTGCCAAGATGCAGGATTTGTTGTCTAAATCATCTAAGACTGACGGCTATCCAGCTCCTTTTGAAACCCTCCAGTGAAGGATCTTCCTTGACCTCCCTCGGCAGTCTGTTCCATTGTCCTGTTCTTACAGTTAGGAAACTTGTGCTTTTCCCTTTCCATCTGTTTGCTTGTTTCATCCACCAGGTGCATCTTGTCATTTACTGAGACTGTAAGCTGTCTGTGCTGTGAGCTGTCCTTATACTATTTGTGTATACAGTGCCCAGCACAAAGGGGCTCTGGTCCCTCATGGGGGCCTCAAGGTACTATACAAATCATAAATAATATTTCTTTTCCTTGCCTCTCTCCCTAATTTAGCTCATCTTTCCTCACTCTGCTCCTCTTGCTACTTAGTAGGGGATTCTTGCTCTGGGATGGGGTTAGGAGAATCTCTTCATGTCTTTGTGGTGGCTGTGTGTCTGAGCAGGCATCTGTTTGAGGAGAACACAAAGACAAGTTAGGCAGGTAGTTTAAAAGGATCTTTGGCTGCTCTCCGCTCCTTGCTTTCAGCCACAGCTAGGGAGCACCGAGGCAGTAGGGCAGGAGTATATCAGTTCACCACTTGTGCTGCTCTTCAACTCCAATATCCACTGGTTTCTCCTGCTCCTATGTCCACTTCCTCCTCTGGTCAATTCAGTATAGGTTGGGGTTGAGGGTGAGGAGACACTCTGATACCATAGTGATGGGCAAGGAATTTAAAAAAAACCAGAAAACCCTAGATATTTATTAAGTATTTTATTTATTTATGGGATTTGTACTTCATTATTATTACAGATTACCACAAAAAAAGAGAGGGAAATGAGCAGATTAGATACTTCCTTGGTTTATTTTCTCTACCGTCTTTATCTCAGGCTAAACAGTGCTGAAACTATGGCACCTCTCTGGAGTGGCTCATTCTCTCCTCTGCCCTACCTGGATCCTGTCTCACAAGTCAGGAACCACTGAGCTGTTCTAGAAGGAAGTATGCAGCTGTACATTGAACAAAACTTAAGTTGCTTTGAATGATTACAGAATTTTAAAATCATTTAGGCTGAGGAAGTGCTGTGGCTGTGGAACTTCTCAAATGGAATAGCTCCATGCATTTGACTCATGCGTCTGATTAGAATTGCTATTCGGGACTCCACATTGCTTATTTTTTCCTTTGTCTCGAAGATACATATTTTCATCACTGCAAACATTTGCAATGGTGTTGAAGCTATACATTCAAACTCTGGTGCCTAATGGCTTCTGGGCTCATGGAGCTGAGCAATACAGGTCTTGTGTAGAGAGACAAAACATTTTACACTCATTTGTACTTGTAATATGGAGCCTGGAAGCTATTCAACAGCAGAATAAGAGCACTAGTGCAGAGTTTATTCTTTTAACCTCATTGTATTAGTTGTGACTGTATTCATGGATTCTGCGAACTCTGCTTTGGTGGAAAAAACAAAGATGGAAGTTAGGGCTCACTTTTTATCTTCACAATGATGTACATTGTAATTTGAAAACTCAATTCTTAGACATGTGTGCACCAGCCCAGTAGCAGATTGTAGTAGTTAAGTTGAAGCACATTCTGAACATATCTGAAAATAGAACTGAACCCTGACTTTGCAAGCTCTTTATGGCATGAAATGCCTTTATACTATTGATGTATACTATTGGTACCATGACAATCCTGTACATAATGTTGTCTGTTTGCTCTTTAGATCTGAATGTTTTTGTCCTTTAATATTTATTTTCTTTTATTGCACTAGAGAATTGCAGTGATCCATGGTAAGACTAATCCTAAATTAACTTCTCAAAATTTAACTATTATACTTATTTTCTTGGCTAATTTAATGCCCTGTTCCTTTGAACAATGTTTGTTTGTTTGCTGATAACCAATCCCAAAGTGAGCATGGACAAGGCTATTCACCTTAGGAATATCATATTAACAGAAGATTGAGTCAGATTCTAGCAACTACTGTATGTAAACATGAACCAACAATTTTCTTCCCATAGGAAGAATGTGAGATGAAAGTTAGCTGTCCCTTCTTGTTTTACCCAAAACACATGGAGATTTTGCTTAGCAGGCCCTCTGCACAGGAATCATAAAAAGAGATTTGGGCTTCATGATTGCATGTACATACCCTCTGAACTAGTAATGACCTTGTAATGAGAGTGGCCCAAGGACCTCTTGATGCCAACTGGCGTAGGGCACAGGGGACATACAGGTAACAGGGACCCTCGGGATCTAGTATTTACATTCTAGTTCAGCGAAGAGTGTCATGTATGGTTTCTACTGAAAACTGTATCATACAGTTCATTGTAATCTTTGTGAAATGAACATTTGGATAATATGTAAGGAGATATGTATGTGTATTGGAAATCATGTTCTTAAGGCCTTGTAGTTAAAGGCAAATCACTCAGAAGTAGCGTGACTTGAGACAGACTTCTCCAGACAGGATGTAGGAGACACTTATTTTCCTGATTATTGCGTATCTTACAATTGACATGGATTTGCATATTGAATCAAATGCTAATTAATAGATTGCTACAGGGAAAAACAAAAACAGCAGGGGTTATCCTGTTTACAAGAAAAGACGAACTTTTTTGGGAGGGTATAATTGGGGTTAGGAAGGTACATCTGACATCCTTCAACCTGGGAAAATGAGGTGATCTTCTCAAAGAGGGTTCCACTGGGATGAGGACTAGGGATAAGCTATCTTGTAGGAGATATGGGAATGGTTTGAGTGTTAAATTTAGGCTTTAGAAATAATTATATGATTTTGTTTTATATGTAACCATTTGTTTCTCATATTCTTCCTTACTATCATCTGAATCTCTGTTCTTTGGTAAAAAAAACTTATTCTTGTTTTCACTATAAATATATCGAAATGCTGCATATTAAGTGGAGAGATCTGCCATTACAGGATCTTTGGTGTTGCGAGGTCTTAGTGTTGTTTTACATGAATCTAAATTTAATAGAAGGTATTCAAAGAATCAGTAACCAAACAGTAGAATATTTCAAGAAAAACAGATAGCCCCAAGATTCAATGTTCAAAACTACTGATATTCTACTTTCTAAGTCTGAGTGGGCATAAAGTCCTTCTGGGAAATTTAGTTGCATTGCCATGGCTGCATTACATTAAAAGTTTAAGATGAGCTGATGCAATGTACATTATCTCAATTTTAATGACCAAAATCAGATATTTTCCAACATTTTCATAGGAACAATCCAGTAATATAAATTTTTAAAACCAAATTACTTATTCTGATTTAACGATAGGCATATTTTAGGTAGCTCATTATCTACAGTGCCCATCTTGGCACTGGTTTCAGAGGGGCATGTTAGTCTGTATCAGCAGAAACAACGAGGAGTCCTTGTGGCATCTTAGAGACTAACAAATGTATTTGGGCATACCTCACATATCATCTGGTGAAGTGGGTTCTAGCCCACGAAAGCTTGTGCCCAAATAAATTTGTTAGTGTCTAAGGTGCTACAAGGACTCCTCGTAGTTTTTCCATCTAGGTACTGACAATGCTGTATAGAATGGACAATGAAGTACATTCATTTCTATTTACAAAAGCAATTTTTTCATTTACTCCCTCAATATTCTTTTTAGGGAATTCATCAGCACCTTAATCAGAGAACAAGCAACAATTTCTTCTATATTCATCACTATTAATTAATTCTAAATTGTTTGCTGTCACCATTTGTTGAATTTTCCAGGCTGAAGTACGAAGCTCTTATCCATTCCTATTCCTGTCCCCATCTCAGTGATAATACGCTACTATTTCCACAGAAGGTTGACTACAATATTGTGTTCTTAATGTCAGTTATGCAAAGATGGCCACATTACTCTTTCAGAATTGTATTTGGGATTTACAATGTAAAGTAATACACTATGGAATGATCAAATCCGGGTGTATTGAGGCAATAAACCATTACGGTTACACTAACATTTTGCTCTGAGATGTTTTCCTAAGTATGCCCTAATTGTGGTCACAGTTCTTAATAAACTGTTCCAGCCGTTCATACATTTTAAACTGGGAACAAATCCACACTGATGCGGATTTGAAATTGGTCCGAATTTACCAGTGTAAAATAGAACATGAACTCAGTTACATGAGATATATAATCTGCTACTGCAGACTCATAAAGAAGACTAAAAGTTATAATAGTATTTTCTAAACAATGGCTTCATGTTGAGCATACTTAGGGACCAATTCTACAAACACACTGATTACTGTAGTGCTTTCTACCATGAGTAGTCCCACTGAAATCACTCACAGTAGGATAACATGTAGTCCTGAGTGTTTGTAGGATTGGACCCATAACAAGCAGTCAAACCGTTATAAATCTCTTATATAAAATGACTGGCAAGAGACTTGACATTGCTGTTTTCTTGGCCATGGTTAAAATTAGGATGGATACTTTTGTGAATTTTGAGGGTTGGATTCACAAACTTTCTTTTCCTCTGAAATGTATGCTCTTTTTATTCCCCCCAAGATCATCAGTTTTAAAAACAAACCTGTTTCTCTAGGTAAAGGGAACCCTGTATTATGTATCAAAGATAGGACAGCTCACAAAAGCCAGATTGTCCAAGTGTGTGCTATATATACTTTTAATAGTGATTAAACAGTGTTAGTAGCCTCAGCATTGTGCAAAATGCAAAAAAAAAAAAAAAAAAAGATAAAGTCCCAGCCCTGAGGCGTCCACAGTTTAATTTGTTGGTCAATCCAGAGGGTAGCTTTCTTTAAGCATTGCAGTTTTCTGCTATGATGCAGAGAGGGGCAGAGGGAATGACACTAAAAGAAATCATCGGTGGGCAAAAATAGCAAACCAAGGAGTGAGAACTTTGAGGGGGAGCATTATTGCATGGTAAGCACAAAGTGTAAAGAGTAAAGGAGGTGGTAAATTGATTCAGAGATGTAGGTGAAATTAGAAAGTAAGAGAGAGCAGCAGAATCAGATGGATCACTTGATCTTTTTTCTTCTGTTCCCCATCTTCTTTCAGCTCTTTCTTTCAGTTTCTCCTAAGCAAAATGTGAGCCCAATAACAGAATTCAGGGGCAAATTTTTGAAAGCCATCATGTTAAAGAGGACGTGAAGTCAGGCAAAATGAACTTCCCCCATGTCACCACCCACCGTTGCCCAAAACAGTGTTATACATGGCACAGCTCATGGCTAGCCTCGACCTCAGTCTTGAGCACGAGACAGAACAGACTGTTATCAATGAACTTAAGTCATCATTCATCTGTCTGGTTTGTCAGAAGAAATTTAACTTTTCCACTGTATTTACAAATGGAGGAACATGATAAATAGACTATAATTGATTATGTTAAGGAACTATCAGGCAAATGGTCAAAGTGGTACTTAGGGATTTAGCTGTGTGATAAGACTGGGTCTCATCCTCAGCCCATGAAGGATCCACTGCCACACCCAAAGTCTCTTTCCAGGCACAGTTTTATTTCCCAAGCATATGCAAAACATAGTTTCTCAGCCTGCTCTGACTACAGCTCCATGGGATTTTCCCCTTTGCCTCTCTCTTTCCTACTTCAGGACCTACTGCAAGGGTCTTCCTTGTTTTTTTTAACTGAGCATCAGTTTCCAGGGCTTTTTCCCTGGTGTCCGTTTTTCCTCTAGCAGGTTCCTACTGCCTCCCCTTCCAAGGGAACCTGGATCCTCACCCAGGGAACTTCCTGCTGCTCCTGCTCCCAGAATATTCCCTCTCCTTACTGACAGCTTGGCCTCTCATATATCCCAGTGCTGCCCTGCCCTCTTCATTGGTCCAGCTGGGCACACCTGTTCTAGCACAAGAGAGCTTAACCTGCTTCATTTCAAAGGGCCAGTGACCCTGTGAGCTGCAACACTCCCATTAGTGTTAACAAAAGATGTGCAATCAAACACGTTGCATCAATATGAAAGAGTATCCCATTGAAACAGAATGCACTTACAGATTGATTTCAGTGTTTCCTAACCAAATGTGTTAGTGATGTCAGAAATGCTTCGGCAAGTCATTGGTCCAGGCAGTCCTGTTTTTCTACAATTTGTCTCCTATCTGGTACTGAGACAAAACCAGATGTGGTTTTGTCCAGTGTCATCCATGGAGGATGCCATCTTGAAGAGTGTGCCACTCCATACCCACCAGTGTGACCTCAAACGCACCATGCACGTGAGGTCATATAAGTGGGGGAGGGCCCATACCATTCTCAGAAGTACTGGGATATCGGATATTCTGGGGATATATCAGTGGCCTCCCTATTTATGCCGGTATGTGGGCTTAACCAAAACCAAGAGTACTAAACTATAGTTTAAAAATAATTTTGTTGTAGAAGCACCATCAACATATAGTCATCCTTATGTATGGAAGTGTATTTCAGAAAAGATATTCCAGAAAATAAACTGATTTTTTCCTTCATATTTAGAAAATTAAAGTAATGGTGAACAAAGAAAAAAGGAGTTCCACCCATTTATTTTAAGTGACTTTGGCATGTAAAGAAGCTTCTAAATAAGTGTTCTTCAGCTACATCAGGAGTAAAAGGTACGTGTGGGAGAGAGAGACATGGAATACTAAAAGACTGTGTAAAATGGCTGATAAAGGCCATATTGTGAAAAGTCTCTGCTTGGATGTGGGAGACAGAAGGGAGAGAGTTAAAAGGAAACCTTCCCTTTTGGTACCACTTGAGCAGCAGACAAACACAGTGGCTTTCCCTGTTTTCCACTCGTTGCCTTCACTTCTTTGAAAATCTCCAGTACAGCCTTTGTTGAAAGAAGAGTAGCTTTCATGTCCCAGTCACTGCTGAACTGCAGCCATCATAATCTTCCACAAGCTTACACACATGAGAAGGGGAATGTCTCTCTTGCTAGTATCCCTGGTATTGTGACTTTAAGTACAGGGTCTGAGAAAGGGATCCAATCATACTTTCTACCTCTCTTAAGTAGTCTCTCCAAGAGTCATCTATCTCATGAGTTCTGTTAGTGAATAATCATCAGAAGCACTTGCTTTGACACAGTGTGCTGGGCTGAGTGATTGCCCCCTCTAGTGAAAGCCTACTGTTCAACTGTGCCCTAATTTCTTTTCTCCTGCCATCTTTACATCCAGTTAGATGTCTTCTCTTAATGTTGCTTATGAGATGTATATACATCTAAATTCAATCCAGGGGATTGAAACTAAGTGTGTTCTGTAGTGAAACATTCTGAATGTGTAACCTCTAATCCCAGGGAGGAAGGCATATGTTACATTTATTTCTTACTGGGTCATAGGTTTAATACTGTTGCCCTTCACTAGGGACCTGATTGCATACCAATTAAAGTCAATGACAGTCTTTTCATTTACTTCAGTGGATGCTGGATCATAGCTAAATGGCTTCAGTACCTGATTTACTACTTCAGTTTCTCTTCATTTTATTCTTTCTGCTACATAAAGACCTGATCTAGCAAAGCTCTTAAGAATGTGGACTACTCATGTGCTTAAAGTTAAACAAGTGATTAAGTGCTCCTCTGGATGGATTGATATAACACTTCACGACACCAAGTCCAAATAAAGGGGGAAAAAAAACAAAGCTTCTAAAGACTCTGGTGGGACAAATTGGCTCAAATTCAACATAAGGCAGCAAGAATGTCATCTGTTCTCAAAACAGGTTCCTTATTCTTAGCCATTAGCCAGGGGACCATCCTCTGTTCAAACAGTTTTTAACTGGAGGGGAAGCTGATAGTGCCTCCTGTAGTTAAAATTGCCTGACATTTCCCATTATAAGACCCTATTTATATAAATAATGCTATATATGGCATGAGAAGCAGGGATCTGTCATGAGAAATGAAGATATTTTTGCTGCTTTGTCGCATTGAATTTGATCTAGTTTGTTTCATCATAGTTTCCAGAAGCTTCTTTTTGCTGTTTGTTGTTATGCTAACATTTTATATAGGAACAAAGAACAGTTATATATAAAGTAGAAAGAAGAGGAAATGTTCCATAAATAATGCTGTTATCTGGACAGTCAGTTGGCTAAGAGTAGCAATATCCTGAGCAGAGCCAGCCAAGACTGTTTTAACCAGGTCCAGCCTGGTCACACAGCCTAAGAAAAAACATCATTATTAAAAGCAAGAAATAAGAAGGACTCCGTATATCGAGAGGTAATTTTATTCATCCCCTTTTACAGTAGGATCAAGTTGTTTAGAGAATCCCTTGGAAACGTTTAAAGGATTTATCCAAACTTATTTCCTCATTCCAGCTTTCCAGCAAGACTATATAACTCTATACAGGAAGTACAGATTCTTTGGCCCACCAGGCCAGATTTAGCAGGCATTCCTGCTAAGGATTTCATTCATCTGGAGCTAGCAAATGTTTTTCCAACTTTAGAGGAGGGGAAGGTTGTCTCAAGTCCTTCAACAACTCAACTAACAGATAATGAAAATGTACTGTGTGCAGGAAACCTCAAGGAGAGATGACAGACAAAATATTATCTTCCTTTGGGCTGGTTCATCTGTAGACAGATGAATATTAGATGCTATAAAAAGTTCACCTCATAGAATTTTAACACACTGCCATCCTCTGGTTTTTTTTTGTCCACAGTGCCAGAAGGCTTATTTTAAAAAATCAAATCTTCTTTTTAATCCAAAATTGTATGTATATAAAGCCATAGTAAGAGTATTACTTTTATAATTTAATTCAGGCAGTTTCTCCAGATTAGTGGTGTCATCATCATTAAATCTATTTGTAAAAAAAGTATAATTTAAAATGAAAAATATTCCATAAACAGTCTTTTAAAAAAGCTCCTGGAGACTTTATTATTATCTACAGTTTTCCCCCTTTAATTTCCCAGGAAACCTGATCACCATTGTTTCCACTAAAATACTGCCAATTTGTGGCCATGCTACTTGTTACAGCTGATGGACTGTTATGCAAATCTGTATTATCTGTATGACCTACTGGTTTAAAATGCCCCTAAAGAAAACCATTGTGCACATAAACAAACCAGTCAGTTACTGAACTTGCAAGAATTTATAATCAACTTCATTAATATTTTTAGATTGATAGTCATCTTAGAGATCTTATTACATCATTTCTTAACTAATCAGTTTCCTGACTTTGTAAAACTCCAGAGTTTATTCCTTTTTTCTTTCCAGTCATCTGCTTAGAATTGCTTCTGATATTTCCAATTGATAGGCATGATAGTTGCCTGTGAAGGTTTGTTTTAATAGATTGTTCCAGACCCTAGAATTCTTAATTCCAGACAACTGGAACTTATATAATGAATAACTTGACACTTAGGTGATCCTTCCATCAGTTCTTCTTAGACTTCTGTCACAGAGGTATTGGTGAACAACCCAGGAGTCTAAAAACAACCCAAGAAACTACAGACCAGTTAGTTTAACTTCTGTGCCAGGGAAGATAATGGAGCAAGTAATTAAGGAAATCATCGGCAAACACTTGGAAGGTAGTAAGGTGACAGGAAATAACTAGCATGGATTTGTAAAGAACAAAATCAAAGTCAAACCAATCTGATACTTTCTTTGATAGGATAACGAGTCTAGTGGATAAGGGAGAAGGGTGGATGTGGTATACCTAGACTTTAGTAAGGCATTTGATATGGTCTCACATGATATTCTTATCAATAAACTAGGCAAATACAACTTAAATGGGGCTACTATAAGGTGGGTGATAACTGGCTGGATAACTGTACTCAGAGGTAGTTACTAATGGTTCCCAATCCTGCTGGAAAGGTATAACAAGTAGGGTTCTGCAAGCAGGGCGGCGCTTCCATTTAGGCGACCTAGGCGGTTGCCTAGGGCACCAGGATTTGGGGAGGCGGCATTTTGCCACCCTCGGCTGCAATTTGGCGGAAGGTCCTTCACTCGCTCCGGAACCCACCGCTGAAGTGCCCGAGGGCGCGGGAACGCGGAAGGACCCCCCCGCCGCAGAATTGCCACCGACCGGGAGCACGGAAGGACCCCCGCCTAGCGCCAAAAACCCTGGCGCCGCTCCTGTCTGCATGGGTCTGTTTTGGAATTGGCTCTGTTCAAATCTTTATCAACAACTTAAATATTGGCATAGAAAGTATGCTATTAAGTTTGCAGATGATACCAAACTGAGAGGGATTGCAACTGCTTTGGAAGATAGCGTCATAATTCAAAATGTCTGGACAAATTAGAGAAATGGTCTGAGGTAAACAAATGAAGTTTAATAGAGACAAATGCACAGTGCTCACTTAGGAAGGAACAATCAGTTTCACACATACAGAATGGGAAAAGACTATCTAGGAAGGAGTACGGCAGAAAGGACTCGCGGGTTATAGTGGACCACAAGCTAAATATGAGTCAAGGTGTGATGCTGTTGCAAAAAAAGCAAACAGGATTCTGGGATGCATCGACAAGTGTGTTGTAACAAGACATGAGAAGTCATTCTTCCATTTTACTCTGCGCTGATTACGCCTCAACTGGAGTATTGTGTCCAGTTCTGGGACCCGCATTTCAAAGAAGATATGAAGAAATTGGAGAGGGTCCAGAGAAAGCAGCAAGAATGATTAAAGGGCTAGAGAACATGACCAATGAAAGAAGGCTGAAAGAATTGTGTTTGTTTAGTTTGGAAAGAGAAAATTGAGGGGGGGTATGATAGCAGTTTTCAGGTATCTAAAGGGTGTCATAAGAGGAAGAGAAACCTTGTTCACCTTAGCCTCCAAGGATAGAACAAGAACCAATGGGCTTAAACTTCAGAGGGAGGTTTAGGTGGACATTAGGAAAAAGTTCCTAACTGTCAGGGTGGTTAAAGACTGGAATAAATTGCGTAGGGAGGATGTGGAATCTCCATCTCTGGAGCTATTTAAGAGTAGGTTAGATAAATGTCTATCAGGGATGGTCTAGACAGTATTTGGTCCTGCCATGAGGGCAGGGGACTGGACTCGATGACCTCTCGAGGTCCCTTCCAGTCCTAGAATATATGAATAAGAACATGCTATTTGTCAAACTGGCAGTCCCTCAGCCGTCTAGGATAACCTGTCTTTCAGCTTGGGCTTGTTAGGTTGACTTCAAAGGAAGTAGCCTATATGAAATACAAAAATGCCTAAACTTGAAAGGCTTCAGGCAGTACTATCAGGTAATTGTCTCCTAGATGTTACTTTTTATTATTAAATTGCTTATGATAGTGCCTAACGTCCTTGCATGTTCTTCTATCTGCTGTATAACTATAGAGATCACAATGTGGTTTCCTCTAAATGGAGCAATAATTAAAACAGGAAGTGATAACTGTGTCATACCTAAGTCACCAGGGAGTTATCATAAATCCCAAACTGAACCAGAATAATTTAATATTTAGAAGTGATGTAGCAGGGAATTCTGATCAAAGCTGTGTTTATTCAGGCGACAATAAACTATTAAATGTATTGACTTAATAGATAAACCCTAACCTGAGGAGAATTGGTGATGGATCAGCAGATGTTCACTTAGCTAACATGCATATTGACTCCTTTCACAAGTGTGTGTGTGTGTGTGTGTGTGTCTTGAAACAGCAAAGAGGCTCAGCCTGCCTACTCTAAACACAGGTACCCTTAGTCATACAGGATATGATTAACATTAGTATGGCAATAGCATCAACACAGAGCTGAAAACACAGCCCCTTTCTCAAAGACAGTTAGAAGTTAGAGGCCAGCAAAGAATGGTGGAAAGGGGTGCAACTTCCCTGAGACTTAAGACCATGCTTAAGTGCTTTGCTAATTCAGGGTCAAAGTGATCAGGGCGGTGACAGGCATATGGCTATAAATATGTTTGTTTCATTGTCAAAGTTTGTTGTAATGAAATTCTTAATTCTAAACAGTTCTTTAATTTGTTAAAATTATTCTTTCTTTTTCATGTGATCAAGAAAATAGAGTAATACGAGGCCATTCACATAACTGTACTAGTGTTCTTTACACCCTTGGTTTCCTTAACTGATGAAAATGTCAGTTTTAAATCTCGTAGGCTCAATTCTTTCACCACAGGATACAAGTCATCTGTAATTTGTGGTGCCTTCCTTTTCATTATACATGTTAAAATGATTTGCCTTGCTAATTTTCTAGTTTGCTCCAAGCCTTAATTTGAAAGAAATTTGATTATTTTTCTGAGGTAGGGATGTCCCTTTAAATCTTATTGGAAACATTAAAAAAGTATTAGTTTTTTCATTTAATGGTTATATTTAGCATACAGAATATGAAACATTTAAATACATCAAACAAAAATGTAGTACAGCTAACTATAATAAGGCAAAATGTCTGACGTTGAAGAACAAGTAAGAATGTTATCTGGCATTGTGGAAGTATGTAATTAATTCCTATAATGCCTTTTTTTTTTTCCTTGTGGGAGAAGAGAGAGAATAAGAATAATAACAGACTGGACTTAATATGGTTAAGAGGAGAGACCACCTTTTTCTGTTTTCATTGAGTTGTCTGGCAATTGCATCTTTTCATCATACTGCAAATTTTTATGCTTTTTCCATTAGGCCACTTAGTGCTTAATGTCCCTTTGCAGCTGTAACAACACTGTTTAGATTCATCAAATGGAAATCTTTGACTCTTATTTCAAATTTCAGTTTGATAAATCAAAAACCAATATCTAAAATATAGGTCTGAACAAAAATTACTTTCAAAGAGCCAAAGGAACAGCATACAGTAGCTAGACTACCTTTTTATTCATTTGATTTTCTTCCTTTAGAACATTTTTCAGTGGTCTTTCTTGGAACTGAATATAGTTGAATCCTTGTTTTACTTCTTCCAATTCTTGTCGTTTGTTCCAAAAGTTCAGAATAAATTTAAAAAGGGGTTGAGACCTATCCACTTCCGCATTCTTCTTTCTGTGCACCACAGAGAGGACACTCTCTTGGTCTTATGTTACAGAAACAATAAGAAAGCCAGTAAAAATGCCCACACATTTTACAGCTGTTTGATATGTGGGGGCCCTAAACATCTTCCAACATAAATTGAGTACTTACCACAATTATTTGTTTTTTGGGAAGCTAGTTCCCAGCAGTTCAGAGATCTGCACAGGCACTGCTTGTAACACAACCCTTGGCTGTTATGTGTGGAAACTGAACCCGCAGCCCTCTGGTTCTAAAAGCATGAGCCTTTTTACTGCTTGGAGGTAGTTAGGGACTTACAAGCCTATATTTGCTTTAACCATTAGAGGGGGACAGAGAATCATACTCTGCTAACATGGATTGCATTAGCAACTAAAATGTTCGCAATCATTTGTGTGTGAAATAAAAATAAATTGGATTTTCTTTTTTCTCCACCAAGAAGCCAGTCACTTGAATATTACAGAATGTTGTCTGGTTCTTCAGAAACACTAGTTTTCTTCTTCCAGATGTAAATTTTCTGTTAAGGATATATTTAACTTTTTATGATACAATTAAAGTTACTTAAGTTTCAAATGGTTTCTTAATGGCTGTGTTGCAAAGAGTAAGTATCTGAATCTCTTGCACTCAGAGTTTGTTTCTGTCTTGGATCTAGCTGTCTAGCCTGCTAACTTTTGCCACCAGTGTTCCAGCTGAGAATCTGTGTCCAGTGATATCTCCACCATTGTGATCTGGGACTGCAGTTTATTTATTGTAATTCCTCTCAAGGTCCCTTTAAGAACATTTAACAGATTTATCCTGGCTCTGATCACTTTGTTGCTAGACACTGAGAAATCCTGCTTCATCAATTAATGGTACACTGATCTGTATGTGAAGAAATCTTGCTTGTCATCTTCATTTTAACTTCTCTGCATCTTGTTCCTCTTGTAAAATGAGATCCAGATATATCAGCTATCCAGTATAACTAAAGCAAAACTATGTGGATTTTAAGGCTTTCTCTCCTTTTCCTTTCTGTGGGTCTCTGATACCATTAAAGGAATGTGATTAGATATCTTTGAGTGTTACATTTTCATTTTTTGTATATGTTTAGCTAATTAATATAATCTTCCTTTGGTGTATGAGAATATTATTTTCAGTTGCAATGGAACTTTAAAGAACACAGAATATTCCTAATTCTTGCAGGTATTTATTCTGTGCAGGTGAGTTACAGGTTTACCAAATAGACCATTATAGTGGCAGAAGAGTGAAAAGGCTTGAACATCAGAGCCTCAGTCATAAAGTGCTTTATTTTTCAACCTTTACTCTCTGACTCTTCATCTCTATCCTTTCCCTCTTCATTCACCATTAAAGATCTGATGAACAACTTCATTTATGTTATTGAAACATTAATAGAAGTCTTGATCTAAGGCCATTTTGGAGGGACTTTTTTCCCCAGAACATTTTATAAATTTGCAGGGAACAAAATAATTAGAACTGGTCAAAAATGGGAAAACAATTTCATGAATAATTTTATATTTTTAAGCATTTGAAATAGATATACATTTTTTATTTTTGAAATATTTTTGCTGAAGGTTTTTACTAATAGTTTTCAAAAATTTTCAAATACTGAAACCCCAGTTTTCGGTGAAAAATTGCAGTTTTGGGTAAATGAATTTTTAAAAATCATTTTGATGCAAATATGACTAAAATATGAAGTAGAACATTTAAAAAGAAAAGTTCAATAACTGACAACTTTTCTCACTCTCTTTTTCAAAAATGAAACTTTTGTTTTTCTACAAAAAATTGTGACCATCTCTGAAAAACGATAGAATTAAAACACTAACTTTCTTCCCATTCTCAAGCACACATGTGGATAATGACTTTTTTGGTGATTAGACTTGAAACGATTAGATTTTTATCAGTAAATTTTGATAAATGTTGATTTCACTGTACATACACATAGTGATGAAAAAATATTTCCAGCTGTAATAAAAAAAAAAATAGAGATAGGCAAGATAGGAAAAATGCTGCTTGAGAGCTGAGTCAAAATCCAGTGATTTAGACTTTTTGAATTAGGCTTGTTATAAATAGACTAGTAAATGAACAGTAAAAACAGGTATGATCTGTGGATTTAAGGATATTTACTTGGTATATTTTGGTATGTGATGTTGACAATTTATATTTTAACAGTTTAAAAACTTTAACTTTTAGAATATCAATGTATACTGTCATTAAATAATTCTGTCCATCCACCCAATAATTGTGTGCAACAGTGAAAATTTAAAATGATAAAAATAGAAAAAAATGCTTTAAAAATAAAACATCTTTATTATCTGTCAAAATTATAAAAAAGAGAGACATCAGATTCTGCCAAGCTTGTGTATAATGGACTGAAGAGCCTTTTACTCTGAGAATGGACTTTTATTAGTTCTTAGAAAATAGACGCAATTTATCCATCATGACACAAGAGAGTAGCAAAATTTGTACTTTTAGCTTTTCATAGTTCCCTAGAGGGGTATTGGCCTAGTATTGAACCAGCTGGTTACAGTGGAAATCGTACACTTGAGACATGTTTAAAGTAATAATGTAAGATGCAGCTGGCTGACAGTCAGTTTTAGTTAAGCCTACTTTTTCATCACTAAGGGCATAGTATGTTAGTGATGATGTCAGCACACACATTTCAGAACTTGTATAATTGCCAGAATCATATTATTTCCCTCTGTTGTCAACACTTGGAGGTGTAGAAAAAGCTGCCAAAATAATGAATTGCAAATTCAGAAGGAGAATACTATTAAAATAATTATAGAACCTTTTAGATAAAGAGAGTGGTGAGAAAGAGGGAAACTAATTTGCAAAGACGTTTCATTACAGAAACATAGGGCCACGGATCAGAAAAGCCTTAGAGCACAGTTCACAAATATTAGACTTGCAAAGATGAAGCTTTAATTTTACCACATTTCCTTATCAGGATGGACATGCTGCCTTTTTTATAATCTGACAAAATGTTTCTTTGTAATCCTCATATTCTCTAACAACATACTGGAATATTTTAAAGCAGTCCCAATAGGAATGTAGTAAGGGCAAAGTACATTCTGTTTGTTTTATATTTTTTTTCTTTTTAGAGTGAATTTAGAAATCATGAGCCCCAGCGTCCTTTCTCCATTGAGCAGGTACAGCACAGGCAATAGCATAACAATTTTGAAGCGGTGCCTTGCTAATTGTTCCTCAGCACTGCCTGGAAGTACTGATGACCAGGGTAGTTAAGGTCTCTGGGCCTGTTGAATCTTTGGGCACTGTGTTGCAACTGACAGCAAGGTGCCATTTAGGCACTGCACTAATGCCACCAGTGCTTTTCTTTGGTCCTGATTAGCTATCAGATGGCAACAAACTTTCCTTCATGAGTTACTTGGATTAAATTAAAAAAGAAAAAAAGCTTTATATCTCAGTAGTAATCTTCTGAGCCATCCAATAGTCGCTCTATTTTTTTCTTTTTAAATACTCTACATAAAGTAAAATATGTGTGTGTTTTCTACTTTGAACACATGAAAGCCAACGAGATTTAGTGTAAACACAGAGGTTCCATAAAATGGAGGGTGTGGAAGAAAATCGAAACGAAACATACACCAGGCAAAAAAGAAAAGAAAAAAATTACGGCATGGAGTGTGAAATTCATTCTTTTCTAACATCCTTCCCCAACTCTCCTGTTAAGGGGTGTCAGACAGAGTGGTGTGTGGGGAGAAGAGTAATGGCAGCAATGTTTTTAAAAGATAAGCACCTGATTAACTGCTGTGTTTCTCCACTTTTATGCCAGTATATCTCCAGTTGACTTAAGTAAGTGTAGAATGATGTCCTTATGGCTGTATGCTGCTCTGCTGTATTACAGAGCTTCTGCTAGCCTGTTATGCATGTCTTTGGTGAATGAGGGTACCCCCTTGGACCACCTTTCCCTTTCTGTGAATTGGGATTGTGTTCAATTATCCCTGAGACTGCATACTTGGTTAGACAAATGTGGAGTGACTTTGACCCCAGGTTTATGAGGGAATACATATCTTTTTTAAAATTTTAGAAATAAATGATCATACGATGTTCTATTCAAAGCATTATCCCTCTGCAAGCAACAGTTAACAATTTTTCATTGTGTGTTGTAGATAATACAATTATTTGTGAAGCTGAACTTTTCTCCAAATACAGAAATTAGGCAATTCTCACTGTGACTCCTTGTTACGTTTTCAAAATAGATATCGCATTTTCATTAAATTTTGGTATAAGAAATATATTTGCCCAGTTCAGTTAGTTCTATCACTTAGTCCCTTTGCTTCCAAAAGTAAAGGTATATTTCCAGGTATGTAAAAATGAAATAGTTTTAGTAATTTCAGGAGGGCAATGGTAGTAAAAATAAATCCTTTTACTCCTTTTCATCCCTCACAGCTTCTGAATGGTCACATGGTATTATGCACTTCTCCATAGTAATCTGGTTGCTGCCATTTTACTGAGAAATAGTGCCATAATTTGTCATGTGGCACTGGGGCCAATCGCCATCCAGTTTTAAAACTCGTTTAGCAATCAGAGGAAATCTTAGGGTCTGATAATGCAAACCCTTACTCACTCTAACAGTCTTTACACATGCGAGAAATCTCCTTGAAGTCAATGGGACTGATTGTACAAGTAAGGACTTTTCACAGGAATCAAGGTTTCCACAGTTGGGCTTTTATTCTTTACTATTGATATGATGGGTGTATGTTTCATGTTGTGAAATTCTCAAAAATAAAAAGTGTACTGTAGTTTTAAAAATAGCTTGTTACACTTCAAATTCCAGACACACCCTTCTCAGAACAAAATTTTGTAAGAAGAATATCGAAACAAAATGTCCTTTTGTTTAAAAAAAATCAATTTTTTTTAAAAAACAATTCAGTAAAATTCTTTATCTCATCAGTCAAAAACTTGAGTAAGATGATTAGTACATTTTGTTCTGCAATGAGGAACTATCTCTAAGAATTTTTGGCAGATTTATGGGGTACTTAATAGCTCCGGCTCTTTAATGAGAGTTTCCAGTGCAAGTGAAAAGAAATTCAAGACTGCAGATTACTTTCCGATGTTTAAATGATTTTTTTGTCTTGTATCTCTGTAACTGTTGCAAAGCTGCTTCATTTACAGAATATAGTGCATCCAGCACTTACAGAGTTGCCTCTCGCCAATGCATCTGTGGTCCAGCTGTTCAAAACCACTAAAACACTCCTGGGCTCCTAAAGAAATGAGACATACTCAAATCAGGGTTTAATGTGTTCTATAGTAAATAGCAGTTACCTTTTAGCTTTAAGAAATATCACTTGGCTGCCCTATTGGATGGACAAATTGTCTCTGAGGGTTTTGCTACAGTAGCCTCCACTCAGATTTTAAATCAAAGAGCAGAACGGTTAGGAAAGTTGTACCTAACTCTTGGGGCTTCTTGCACTTAGCTTTAAAAATCTGATTGCAATAGGCCTCAAAAGATTAATATACAAGTCCTTTTTTTCTGCTGTGCTACTCCAGAAGTTCATGTAACTTTTATGTGCACTTTATAAAATGAGTATTTTGAAAAGTGACACTGACTGTCAAAACGTTTTGACTCTGTGGGTATCTGGTGTTGCCCAGGTCGAGGAAATTTGCCAAATAGTTACAACACATTTCATGATGGTCAGATATACTGCAATCTTGCACTGGTTATGTGGCTAAAGGTACTTAACCATTGTTCTTATGGTTCACAGCAAACCCAGCATAAACACTTATCTGCTATAACCAAAACTTTTTCATGAGCCACTGCTTGTTTATATGACACTCATGGTATATGCTATGTGCTATGTAGCTATTTTTTGAGCAGTTCACCTTAAATCTCCTAACATTTCCATATTGTTTCTGTCTTTTTTTTATAATAAATCTTGCCTATAGTTGTAACATAAAAATCACTGCCTTCTTGCTTATGGCTCTCAATTTTCTTCAGCAAGCAAACTTTTTATTTGAATATTTTCAAGGTCTGTGAGCTTTATGTATGACCTGATCCTATAAATGTTATCACCTGCTCCTTCCGGATTCACCACACCTTGAGGAGGGGGGACCATTATCCCATTTACTGGATGAATGAGAATATGCTTTATGGGCCAGGGGGCAGGGTAGAAGGGAGAGGCTGTTGCAAAATGGGAGTGGATCAGCGGGCGACGCTGACTCATCCCCAGGGACCAGAAGGGCTGGGGAGTTGAAAAGGGACAAGCCTGGTGGGAAAAGCAGGCAGAGCAGCACCCACTCTCCTGCTCTTTGAGGTGGCAAAATGCCAGGTTTGGTCAGGACCTGCTGTGCTGATCCTTTCTAGAGGGACTGCGAAGGAATTTTTCCCTCACTACCAGATTGGCCTAGGTGGAGTAGGGTTGGGTTTTTTGCCTTCCCCACAGAGGGTTCAGGGAGGGCTTTGTTATGGTGAGTGAGAAAGGAAGATAGACTCATTATGTAAGTATGTGGCAGATGCCCAGTGCAGGTACTCCATAGGGAAGGAATACAGTGACCAGATAAATGGCTTGGTAATGAACTTTAAAAGGAGGTGTTGGTAAAAGGATCGAAATCAAAGGTATTTGGGGCCCCTATGATGGAAGAGAGCCACTCCCCCCTTTCTTATAGCACACCTTGACCCTAGTTCAAGGACAGATGGTAAAGTCCGAGAAATGGATTGAGTGGCGGAACTGGATGGAAAAAGAGGGGAGCTGGCGGAAGCCCCCTGGGTAGATATTGAATCAACATGGGTTTATCTTCACTGTGCACTTTTAACTGCCAGGTTGTCCCAGACATCTAATAATAAAGTTGCAGCCTGATTAAAACCATATCAGGCATCTCCTGTCCTTCTTTTGGTATAGCCAGACAATGAGTCCTTGCTGGTTTTTTCTTCAATTTTTGTTTTCCCTCAGAAATGTCATTGTTTACATCCATAAGGTCAATTCAAACTAATGGAATATAATTCCATTCTCATTGTTACCTTACAAACAAAATACGCTATTGGTGCTCTGTTCCCAAAGGAAATCTAGCAATTCACTCCCATTCTGCTAATATCAAAACTTGGCTATTTGGGGCCCATTCATCTGTGTAAATAAAATGTTGTATTGAGGCAGTAAGGGATGGTTTATATTTTATCATTGCAGCTTAAAATTACAGAATTTGTATTATTTCTCATTTAATATAGTAAAAATAGATTGCTACAGAGATATAGTGTGATACAAATATTACCTGATATTTTTTAAAAAGAGGTATTCTTGTTTCTTTTCAGTCAGTGGTGAAGACTGGGCGGCTGCTGATCAGCCATGAGGCCCCCCTGACAGGAGGCTTTGCATCGGAGATTAGTTCCACTGTTCAGGTACAGTGAAGTTATTACAGTTATAATGTTTTATATGCCTGGCCATGTATGTTTGCAGAAAGAGTATTTATCAGTAGATTAAAAGGTAAGGTTTTAATAAATTAAATGTTAAAATCTCTCACTTGGCTTTCATCACCTTGTCAGTGCTATCACTGTATGTTCTCTGGAGAATGAATCTGGGAGAAAGGAGATGAACTAGTATAACTTCCATAATTCTACTAGCTGAAGTCATTTGCTTCAATGTAAAATAAGGGAAAGGGTTGGAATTAACGTGATCAAGTTTCAGTTTTAATTAAATAAATGTTTGCCACATTGCCTAATATATTCTTACTCTAATTTGTACCTCTATATAAAATATATAAATAAACTGTATTTAATAATACAAATACATAATATTTATTTATAGAAATAATAAATACACCATACTTTTATGTGGATAATATGTCCTTTGAATTCTTGATGTATTTCTTCAACTAAACAAAATCTTTTTCTGAAGCCTTTTTTGTGAGATTGGTTGTAAATATTCAGAAGTTTCGCTTCCGTGTACATTAGTTTGTCAGAACACTAAGGATACCATTCATCTAAAGTACTTTATGCTAATAGCAGCTGCTGAAGTGGAAACTTTAATTTTAGCTTGTGTAAGGATTTACGTTTAAAACATTCACTGAAAAATGTACAGCATGTGCTATTAAGCATGGGGAAAAAAATCTCCCTGCTGTATTGTTTCCAGTTCTTGCCGAATTTACTTAAAACTGGATTTATATTTTATTGTTGTCCTCAAAAAGGATCATTTAAGAAATGTTTTCCTCTTTTCTTTTTTGAATATTTAAATTAGAAACTCAAACCCACCAGACCAAAGCATACTTCTTCACCACATTATGATGTAAAGGTTCAATATGGTATTAATAAGTTGTCATTTTTAAGGACCCAATCCTGCAAAAGTGGAGCTCCATATAGGTGCAACAGCACTAGTTACAAAAACGTGAGAATAAGTTACAGCATAAAAGGGCTTATTTACAGTTGCTGGGGAACTGTATCTTTGAATTTCCTGAGCTTTGTGCATTGAAAATATCTAATGTAAGAATACTTCTATGGGTTGTTTTACATTTAATGTATTCTTTTAGGCTTGCACTTTTTCTTCCATGTTGGCGAATAAAAAACCTTTGGCATTTGTATTTATTGCAGTAATTAGCTGAATAAGAGAGAAAAACCTTTTTTGAAAGGAACGAAAACATTTTATTTCATCTAAAAATTTTATTTTGTGAAACAAACAATTTCTTTAAAGTTTTCATTTATTTTAACAGTCTAAGAGATAATGCAGACTCCTGTCAGGATGACAGCGTTGCTCCCCACTAAAACATAATCTCACTCTTTAGAACCTGATTCTGCCAAACTTCTTGACATTGACTAGTAGTGTCTTAACCCTGGGGGTAGTCTTATTGATTACAATAGCACTATTTCAGATGTAAGGTACGGCTAAAAGTGATATATATTATGCAGGGCAGGGGGGAATGCAAAATCTGACGCGTCAAGATTTTTTATTTTCCTACTAAAAAAGAAAAATAGGAGAAACTGAACCAAAATACAGTCTAGCCCACTGTTAAAGTCTTTCGAGCCTCTTTAAAGTCTGCAGTTTGTTTGAAGAGTTGAATATGCCACACATGAAATAAGTAAATAGAAAACAAAATCCAGCAAGGTATTCATTGTTGCAGTTGCTGAATAATTGTTAGGAAGTAGCAATGCTTAAGAAAAAATTACTTCTCAAATCATGTGAAAGTCCCATACTAATTAATTGAAATAAAATAAATCACATGTATCAATCCAAAAACAGGGGGTGGGGATGAGATAAAATAACAAAGATAAAAAAATAAAAATTCCATCATATAATTTGGGAGAATCATTACATCATATTATTATTCAGACTACAAAATTACTTTTTATCTTTTTGAAACTCTGTTAAGAAAAAAATGCCCAGCATCTGATTCATCTTTCATGGGTTCATTATACATATCAGAAACTTCATTTTGCCTAATATAATTTATTTAGAAAACAAAATGAAATCTAGGAAGCCTTAAACCCAAGGAACATTACATGCTGTCTGTACTAAAAGCATCTATTTTGGGATAGTACCTCTTGGTTTTACATTCATATTTTAATCTGGAGACTATAGCTTAGAAAATCTTAACTAGTTTACCGTACAGTCTACTTTAAAACAAATCTAAATATAAGAGGGTTTGGCACAGAATTTTTTCCAGCTCCATTTCTTCTTGATATACAAATAACTTAATTGGTTCAGCTTGAATTCTCTTTTTTATAATATATGATCATTATTGTTTGTCTTTGTTTAAAGATTTTGTCAATTTCTTAACTTTCTTAAAAATAATTGGTATGAACAGATAATAATATTCATTGTTACAAACCCAGGCCAGTGGGGTGCAGGAGTCTGGTAGAGGGCAAATATACTGGTCACTGGGTGAGTAGTTTTCTGTTCCCTGAGTGACCAGAGCAGGGTCTGCACTAGAGTAGTCAGGAACTTGCTAGAACCATAAGCAAACAGGCTGATAAACACCTGCAGCCATCAGGCGGCTAATCAAGGCATCCTGGGTCTTTATAAAGGAGCTCTCTCCCGTAGATGGTGAGGAGCCAGAGAGAGGAGGTGTGTGTGAGAGCTGGAGCAAGAGACACAAGGAGCTGAGAGTGAGAGGTGTGTGCTGGAGGACAAGGAGTACAGCATATATCAACACCAGGAGGAAGGTTCCTGTGGTGAGAGATAAGAGAAGTTTGTTGAGGAGGGCCGGGAAGTAGCCAGGGGAGGTGTAACTGTCACACAGCTGTTACAAGAGGCACTATAGACAGCTGCAAATCCATAGGGCCCTGGGCTGGAACCCGGAGAAGAGGGCAGGCCCAGGTTCCCCCCAAACCTCCCAACTCCTGATCAGACACAGGAGGAGTTGATCCAGACTGTGAGGGAGATCACTGAGGTGAGCAAATCTGCCAATAAGCGCAGGACCCATCAAGGTAGAGGAGGAACTTTGTCACACCATACTTAAAAAACTTACCAAATTTGTTTAAATTGAAATGTAATTTATGAAACACATTCTCTGTCGTAACTCCTTTTTGGCAGAGCATTGCTTTAGGCATAATAAAAACTTGACTTCATTATTCGTTTATAACACATATTCCCTGTGCAGTGAATGAAGAACTGTATGTCTGATATGATTGTGCCATAAAATTAAAAAGTAAAAGGGAAATTCATTTTTACTGGATGTAGAACACAGTAAGAATGCCAGAAATCTTGGACATTGTAGTTGGCTTTAGCTTCTTTTTACACATGGAACTAATGAGCCTTCAACAGAGAGTCCAGTTGGAGTAGATGGTAAGTTTCCATATTGTTATTCCATCCTTGCTGTGAGGTCTCTTGTGAGGAAAAAGGTGAATAAAACCACACAGGTTATTTTCAAAGACCTTTATTACCATAAACATCTCACGTGTTTGTACACTTTTAACGAGATGGTCCTGAACTGTAACAGTGGCTCTGAACCTTCTTGAGCTACAGGGAAGCTTGGCACCTGAACTGAGCTTCACTTGAATTGAAATTGGACCCACATTTAGCTACAACAAAGTCTAAAAATCTGAATATGTGAATATGAATAGGATTAAAGCCCTAGAAGGCACCACACCCCCGGAAGTACATGCAGCAAAGGAGAGCAGGCGGGCAGGGTTCCACACCCATAGTGAGATGCATTTACTGTGGGAGACACCATGAGTGGGTAAGGGAGAAGTGCCCCACACAAGGACAACATTGCAAGTCATGTAGCATGTTGAACCATTTTAGCAGTGTGTGCAAGAGCAGAGGAAGGTCCAAGAAAGATTCAGTCAGAGGGCATGGCCCATCAGACATCATGGTGACATCATGACTCTCTCCTTGAGTCTGAGAGCATATCAGGTTAAGGGTGTTGGAACAGAAAAGCAACAAGGGACAGTACCAAACTCTGCATGCAACAGTGTTAATAAGCAAACTCCCTGCTTGATTTCAGCTGAGGACAGCTGGACCTTGTGCAAAATGATTCCTCCAGAGTGAATTGGACTTGAACACCCCCATTGCAAAGAGTAGGCACGCTCTAGTAATGTACAATGAGAGCATAAAGCAGCCCAAAGGAGAATGTGACCTCATAGTAACTAACCCAAAAAATAAGATGATACAAACTGAAGTTTGTTGTGATGGATGGGAAGCACTACAGACCCTTCTTAAGGAACAAATCCAGACAAGCCACAGACTTAATCAGGATACAGCATCAGAATTGTATAGCTGCGGTGCAAAAAAACAAAAGAGGAGTCCCATGGATAACAAAGACAATTTTAAAAGAAGGTGGTTATGTTTCAAAAGCAATGGGTGCTTTAAGGAAAGGTGCAGCTGGAAGTAGACTTCACAGAGGAAAACTCCAGTGGCATTACATAATTCAGTATGCAAGGTGCTCAAAGTCTGCACCTATAGAGGCCAGTACAGCCTGAGTAAGCAGCATGATGGAGATAAAGAAACCATCAGGCAAATTACACGTCTGTATACACCCAAAACTACTGAAGCAGGTATTGAAAAAAATACCACTATTCACTGCCTGCAATTGATGACATCTTGCCAGAACTTTCGAAAGCCAGAATCCTTATAGTCTGAAATATGAAGAATAAGTTTTGGCATATTAGCCTGGATAAAGAGTTCAGCATGCTGACAACCTTTGCAGTACCATTTGGTCCGTACAGATGGCTGTGTATGCTAATGGGTATAAGCTTTGCACCAGAAGTGTAAGGGAAGACTCATCCAAGCATTGGAAGGACTGCTGGGAGTGAAAATAATTGCAAATGATATACTCATTGTAGGTGAAAGGAGTAAGAATACAGAAGCTAAACAAGACCATGACAGAAAACTATGAGCTTTTTTACACAGATGCAGGGACAAGAGTGTAAAACTACCCCCTCACCCAAAATGTGACTCAAACAGTGTGGGGTGACATACACTGGACAGCTGCTTAGAGCAGAGAGACTGGAAGCAGATCAAAACTAGATTAAGGCAGTCGGACACATGCCAACTCCAGTTGATATGAAAGGGGTATAGCGCTTGATAGGAATGATTAATCTTCTGTCCAAGTTCTGTCCACAACTGGCTGCAATAGCAGAACTCATATGTCAATTCACAAGGCAGGATGTTGAGTGGGACTGGGCAGGTCCCCAATGGCAAACATTTCATATGCTGAAACAGATAACAGTATATACTCCTGTCTTGAAGTCCTATCACCCAGGAAAGCCACTGACACTCCAGTGTGATGCATCAGAAAAAGAAGTGGATGTAGCTCTTTTGCAGAAGCAGCCGGTTGCTTATGCCAGCAGAGTCTGGTCAGAGACCGAACAGAGGTACACCCAAATAGAAAAAGTGCTTCTGGGTGTGGTATTTAGGGTGGAGTGATTCCATCTACTGACTCTATAGGCAAGTACACCTATGGCCATCCAGTAAAAGTGCAATCAGACCACAGTCCACTAGAGACAGTCATGGCAAAGCCCCTACTTAGTGCCCCAAAGAGATTGCAGCTCATGTTGGTGTGCCTCCATTGCTACCAGGTAAAGATCACATATTGTCCAGAGTGATAACTGGTGAAAGCTAACACTCTGAGTAGGGCATAAATACCTAGCATCAGCAAACTGGGGGGAAGGAGATAAGGGCATAGTGCAGCATTGCTAAATGGATTCAGTCTCCAAGTTTCAACAACAAAGCTGGTGAAAATCCAAGAGGCCATGGAAAAGGACATCCGATTACAGGCAGACGGGAGAGCAATACTATCATGGTGGCCAGAAGGCAAAAGCCAAGAACCAGTAGAAGCAGAACTATACTCTCAAATGAAATATGAAGTGGGTATACAGGATGAAATCCTATTTTGAGGACAGAGCTGTTGTTCGCACCTCATGACATAAGGATGTCATGCAAAAAAAAAAACAACCATGCCTCACACCTAGGCATTGACAGCTCTCCTGGGTGGGCTAGAAGGCACTGTTGGGAATGAATACACAACTGGGTGCTGGCTGGTGAGTCTTGCCCACATGCTCAGGGTTTAACTGATCGCCATATTTGGGGTCGGGAAGGAATTTTTCTCCAGGGCAGATTGGCAGAGGCCGTGGAGGTTTTTCTCCTTCCTCTGCAGCATGGGGCATGGGTCACTTGCTGGAGGATTCTCTGCAGCTTGAGGTCTTCAAACCACAATTTGAGGACTTCAATAACTCAGACATAGGTTAGGGGTTTGTTATTGAAGTAGATGGGTAAGATTCTGTGGCCTGCTTTGTGCAGGAGGTCAGACTAGATGATCATAATGGTCTCTTCTGACCTTAAAGTCTATGAGTCTATTCCTTATAGAAGAATGTGACACTTGGCAGTTGTGTGATAATCTGAAGCAGAAAGATTTTGTCACCACATGAGCTGCCCACCTGTCTATAGGAAAAGGTGAGAGCTGACTTATTTGCTTTCAGTGAAAAGCAGTACTTGTTTATAGTGGACTACTATTCTAGTGTTTGTGAGGTTGATGCTTTGCCTGATACAAGAAGCAAGTCTGTGACTGGCAAACTTTGTGAGCTGTGGCATTCACTGACAATGGACCCCAATTTGCCTCAGAAGAAGTCAAGGACTCTGCATTTCAATGGGAGATGGCCACCACCTCACCTCCCCAGTATACCCACAGAGTATTAATTAGGTGTAATCGGCTGTGAAAATGGCTATGAGACTATTGCACAATGCTGTTTTTTTTTTCTGGTTCAGGCCCCTTGTTAGTATTTTTGGCACACGGGAACATTCACAGGGTACTAGAATAGTCCAGTGCAGGCATTGATGGAGTGAAGTACCAAAACCCTGCTACCAGTGAGTATGGAAACACTGCTGAGATGGCCAACAATCAGAGAAAACAGACACAAGAGTATGTTAGATCCTCCAAGGATGTACCAGCTCGGGAGACAGGTACTCGTGTGAGGATCCAGCCATTAGAGAGAGAGACCAGAATGAGTGGACTAAAGGAGCTGTGGGCAGTGCAATGGCACCCAGGTCATATGAGGTGACTACAAAGAGGGATAAATCTTGCTTGTGTTATGAGCTGCCCTTTCCCACAAGCAATTCAGTCAAGTTCGAGAGAGACCGGGTGTTTTTAATGATTTGACGGGGTCAGGCTATAGGGGAGTAGAAGAAGGCACGTATATTAGCCCCAGGATAAGCAGGTCCCTTTCCCCCTGGTAATTGAACAGGGGTTACTCTAGGTTAATTAGGACACCTGGGGCCAATCAGGGGCCTGCCAGAACCTGTTAAAAGCCTCCCCACCAGTCAGATTGGTGCGCACAATAGGAGCTGTGGGGAACAGATGTGCTACTGGAGAGCCGGACAGTGCAGATACTGACAAATGCGGAAGAAAACCTCACAGGTAGAGGTGAAGAGCAAGGGAAACCCTGCCCAACAGGGCATACAGCCCCTCCAGGCCCCAGAGGTTTGGGGAGAAGAGAGCCCACCAAAGGGGAGAAACTGAACTGGGTTCCTGGCCTGCTGCCAGAGACTAAGAGGCTTCCCTCCCCTGTCAGGGAAGGCGGGAGGAACCCCTGCTCAGACAAGGTGGGGACAGTAAACCCAGGGGTGTGGAGAAGTTCCTAGGGAGAGAGGAATCCCCCCAGCCCGCCGCTAAGAGGAAGCTTGGAACCCACTGAGGTGGAGAAGGAGCTCTGCCACACGATTTATTAAAATAGGATTTAAATATATGATCCTAGCCTACAATTCAAGCAAGTAAGAAAGATCTGAACCCCTGATGGATGGGCTAGTGAGGCACACTGACTGTGATCAGATGAATCTGTTTCTCAGTCTGTCACCCCTGCCCATAGAAGCCACGACACAGAGAAGCTCTTAACATACTCCTATATACTCTGCTGACAGACTTGTTTGACATTTGCTTTGCTTGCTTTTGCTAGTATCTTTCTGTCAGAACTCTGCAGAGTTCTGACAGAAAGATTCTTGTTTCTAATGTACCCAACCTCATGATCACCAACTACCTCATTACTGGCAATATTGCAACATAGTTTCTAATATACCCTGTCTCATGATCAACAACTGCTTCACCACTGCTTTCCCCTGCCAATTTCAGTGCTACCTGACCAAATACTCTTCAGCTTATGGTGGAATGGTACCTTAGTGATGTACTTGCTTAACACAAGATGTCGGCAAAGAAACAAAGTGGAGTCACTCAGAATCTCCTGTGTTATTGAGATCTGCAAAACAAACCAAGGTTTAAGAAAAATTTAGAGTTGTGTTTTAAAATCAGCCAAACTCACTGTTTTTCTCTAGAAGTAGGTAGCTGTAGGGTGAATTGTGGGTGTCCCTCTCTGTCTGTCTGGAAAGGAAGCCATGCCCCTCACTACAATGCCTCTGGAGGGGCACAGTTCGGGGGGAATTAGCACCAGGCCTCTGCCACTCACTGGGATAGAGCAGTCAGTAACCTCAGAACCCAGGCCCTCAGGTAGAGTGGGGCACCAGCCAGTCAGGAGGCTCTGGCCTGTAGTCAGGACAGAACAGCAAAGTCTATAAGCGCAGGCCCTATGGCAGCAAACAGTCAGGGATGCTGGCTCTGGCGGACCACTGACAAACGCAGGCCTTGTGGTCTAGAGTGGGGACCTGTCACCACTGGGTCGGACCTGGGCCACCCTGACTCTACCGGGTCCCAGCCCAGGCCCTAACAGTGGGAGAATGATCCACCACTGGGTCAGCGGGGAATCTGACTGCAACACGCTCGCCAGCTGTCATTCAGCCGCGCACAGAGTTATATTCGACTTCCCTCGGTCACTTTCTACACTCCCATTCCTGAGAATACCCGGGGCTGTCGTTTGTCTTGCAAGGGTAAACAGCTAATGGCAGCTTGTAATAAGCCTCTGTCCCAAATCTGGACTTAGCGTCCAAAATCTGGGTGCTTAGCATGAACCTCTAAGCTTAATTACCAGCTTGGATCTTATCTTGCTGCCACCAATCAGGATTCTGAGTACCTGATAAACTCTCTGGTCTCCCCAAACCTTTCCCTGGGGGACCCCCAAGACTCAGATGCCCTGAGCCTCCAACAAAGGGAAATAACCCACTTCCCTTCCTGCTCTTTACTTCCTCCCGTCGGGAGGGACCATTCTAGGGTGATGTATTGTCTGGTCCTGCGCGGTGTGGTTCTCTCGAGAGGCGCAGCTTTGATCAAGTTTATCTCTTCTCCTCATCCTCCAAGCTTCTCTTCTACTTCCCGGTCCAAGTTCGCAGTAGTACAAATGATGGAGGAAGGATATATTAGTTATTTATGTGATTGTTGCATCTCTACACTCCCTGGAGCGCTCGCGGAATGTTAATATTGGAATAATTCTTTTGAATAAAGGCTGATATCATCATTCTATCTTTGTAATTACAACCTAGCCTGTCTCACTGTATAGGAGAGATGGCAGGACTCTCACTCGCTCTCGCTGTTCGACATATTCACTTTCTTTTTTATATTTATATGTCTGGCTCTCTGTCAAAACCTAGTGTTTGTGATTTTTTTTTTCTTTTTCTATTGTGACCCAGTCTATATGAGGAATAACGATCATCAGAGTAGACCTTCAGTGTAATGATCTTCACATTTCGAGTTATATATGTATGTTGAGGAGGAAAGAAGGCGGGGTGTATTATGTGTATAATTTTTGGTTGTTTTCTCTGTTTGGTGGGTGGTGGTGTGGTGCTTATAGGTGGTGATTATCTATGTGTGTATATCT
This sequence comes from Chelonoidis abingdonii, assembly GCF_003597395.2. Classification (NCBI taxonomy): domain Eukaryota; kingdom Metazoa; phylum Chordata; order Testudines; family Testudinidae; genus Chelonoidis; species Chelonoidis abingdonii. The sequence continues at coordinate 65,372,573 of NC_133771.1, forward strand.
CCCTACCGTCCACTCCACAACGACAGCAAGGAAAATTCGGGAGTGAAGTAACACCGAGTGTTTCTAGGAGAGGGGGAAAGTGGGGTTTATTCCCTTTGTTTGGAGGCTCAGGGGCATCTGAGTCTTGGTGTCCTTCTATGGGGAAAGGTGTGGGCGAGACCAATGTAGTTATACAGTGTAACACACGCCCAGTTCAAGAACCACCATGCATCCGGGCCGCCAGCAAGACTAAGAATCACAAGCTGCGCATTAATTGGGGAGAGCAGGGGCTATTCTGACAGCACCACCACACAAGTTAGTGGGCCACGCCACGACTACACACGCACCTCCCCGCTATTTTGTGTACAGATGTGTCTTATTACATAGCTGTCCATTAGCTGTTTACTCCTAATGCCACAAAACAAGACAGCCCAGGGTCACTCGAGCACACAACAACCGGGGTGTAGACAACGCTCGCCACCGGGAACGTAGAACATACTCTGTGGCGCGGTCTGAATGACATACGCCTGGCGCCAGCGTGTCCTCTGCTATGTGTTCAGATTTCCCCGTCTGAGCTCAGTGGGGATCTTCTCCCACTGTTTAGGTGTGCTGGGTCTGGGCACCTCGTTTGTGAGAGGGGTGCTATGTGGTGTTCTCTAGTGTCTACGAACCACCCGCTGGATCGCGCACACGTCACCTCTAGACCAGAGCACACAGCAGCTGCCACGACCGGCAGTGCATCACGCCAGCACGCCCACCGCACTCACATCGAGTGGTTTGCTGCATATGGCCTGCGCTGATAGACTTTGTGTGCTGTCCTGAGGCTCTAGCCAGAGCCTCCTGACGGCTTGGTGCCCACTCTACCTGGAGCGCTGGGTTCAGAGGTAACATGCGCTCTAATACCCGCTGAAGTGGCAGAAGGGCTGGGTGTCTTAAGTTTCCCTCTCCGAACTGTTTTCTCTCTTCTCTCTAGAGCATTGTATGTTGCAGGGGCTGACTGGTCTTTCCTTTTCCAGTACATTGTATCTCGCCAGACGGGACACCCTTTTTTTTTTTTTCTTTTCTCTTCTTTTTTTTCTTTTTCCTTTTTTTTTTTTTCTTTTTTATTTTTTTTTTTTTGTTTTTTTGTTTTTTCTTTTTTTTTCCTTTTTTTCTTTTCATCTCTTTTTTTTTTTTCTTTTTCTCTCCTTTTTTTTTTCCCACAAATTTCTAGCACCAGACACACCAGCATACCTAGCGTCGCGAGGTATATATCTAGCGAGTGTGGGCTGATTTAATTATAACACAACTTCACCTCTTCCTTATTTACCTTGTTGGCAGTGCGAAGCGACAAGAACACAGGTAGATTCTGTAGTGACCACGCTTGTTGCGTTTTGCGACATCTTGGTTAAATGTCTATATGTACTTTCTTGTACATTCACCTATACTATGCTGTATGAGTATTTGTCAGGCTACGCTATGCAACCCATTGCAGCGCGAAAGCATCGTGTGATAGCGGTTGCTTGATTTCATGAGACCACGGGTATATAGAAATATGTACCCCTCGGGATAGTGTCTTTGTATTTTCCCGCTTATTAGGTCGCTCCACGTGGCTTTGCTCGCTCATGAGTGTTGGGTACATTTTATCGAAACTTTATGTATGTAATTCCCTCCTTTCTGTCAGAACTCTCGAGGGCTCATAGCACAGGGGATATAGTATTATTCTTAGTCTAATTATTCTAGAAGAGCAGAATGCTCACAACATTGGCGAGCCAACGTATATTATGATATGTTATTTAGCTTCTCTTGTTCGTGGCTCTACTATCGCGGTCCACCCAGGCGTGCAGCACCTGAAGAAACAGATTCAGGCTGATCCACAGTCAGTGCTCGCCCGCACTACTCCACCCATCAGGGTTCACGCTCTTTCTTACTGTTTTGATTATCTCGTAAGGCAGGACTCATATAGTTAAATCGCTATTTAATTAAATTCGTGTGGCAGAGCTTTCCTTTCTCCACTCCAGCTGGGTTCCAAGCTCCCTCTCTAGCGCGGGCCCTGTGGGTATTCCCTCTCATCTTCTCCTATCGTGCAACTTCTTCCACAACCACCCAACAACCACCAACACACCCCAGCTGGGTTACAAGAGTCACACCCACACTTGTCCCTGACAGGGGTTCCTCACGAAACCGGCGCTACTCCAGGGGACAGGGGAGGCGGAACAGGGCCGTCTTAGTCTCCTCGGCAAGCAGCCAGGAACCCAGTTCACGGTTTCCTCCCGGTGGTCTTCTTCTTGCTCCCAAACTCTGGGGCCTGGAGGGGCCGTACCCCGCTGATGAGGCAGACACAGCGCTTTCCTTGCTCTTCACCCTTTTGAGCGCGTGTGAAGGGATCGAGTTGGG
>NC_133771.1:65374952-65387184 GCF_003597395.2 Chelonoidis abingdonii
AAAAAAAAGAGCAGACATAATACACCACTTCCGGAACTCAATCTGAAATGCCAGCCACTACAGCACCGAGATCCAGGGGCACTGCAAGCTTACTGGTCACCAGAAGGCATATTTTTTTTTTTTTTGAAAAAAAAAAAAAAATTTTTCCCCTTTTTCCACGTTTTCCCAAAAACCACAACAAATGTTGTTCCAAAAAAAATTTTTGCCCCATTTCCCCTGGGGGGGGGCAAAAAGGGCCCGCTTTCCCCAGAGGAACATGTTTGTTAATAGAATAACGCCGCACTTGTTCTGTGGCTCATATTTAAACAGATAGCTAAGGGTGGTTGTTCCATGTGGTCTTTTATAAATAAACTAATCAAAGAAGAAAAGGTGCATAAAAATAAAATATGTTAACAAAGGGACAAACACAAAAAAATTTTCCCCTTAGCTTGACCAGAAAGGAAAAACCAACAAATCATTTAATTTACTTGGGATTATTACACCGGAAAATCTTGTTTCGAGTAAGCGGCTGGAAAAGTTGATACTGGAAAGTTGTTTGGGTGCCGTGTTGTTTTGGTGGTGCGTGGGGTTGTGTGTCTGTTCCCTGTGTTATTATTTTTTTCTTTAAACTGTGTGCGTGGCGTCCTCGACCCTAAGGGAAAAAAAGAGCATGGTGTGCTGTGTTGTTGCCTCTATTTTGCTTTCTCCCCTCCTCTCGAAGCGCTCTGTTTGCTCCCATATACAACCTTTCAATATATCCCCAATTGTGAAACCCAAAAACGCCTCAAACAAAAAAAGGAAAAGCACGTTTGTGCTAGGCTCTCTCTACTCCTGCTATTTTTGTTTTCTGTTATTTGTGATCTGTGTTCTCCGCCAGAGATACAAATTGACAATAGGCATGCTAGCAATTACCTCCAGAAACACGGGGGCTATCTTTTGAATGTTAAGCGTGATGTATAGTATTTCTTTTTTAACAATTAGCCCTGTGTTATTTCTCTCTTGATCTGCAGTGATCATTGATTCATTATGATATTTCGTCTTTTCAACTAAATAGTGTGGTCTCTAATATGGGCCTATTCTTTATTATATGTTTATCTGTATTTGCTTTTTTTATTATGAATGGCCTTTTATGAAGCTGCAATAGTATGACTCCTTGTTTGCCCAGATAATATACTCAAAGGGTATTAGTTGTGTTGATATTAAGAGGAAGAAAACCGGGTGCTACCAAAGGTAAATACAGAAAAACTGGGGGGTGTAGGAGAAGTGAGGGGTGTCTCAACCAACAGGACCATTAAAAGAGATTTTATTAGATTGTCTCTCTAGGTTGCTCATTCAGGTCGAAATATATGGTTTTTAGTTCATTTTTCATAAACAAAGATATTACTTCCCCCCCACGGTAGTTCACCACGCAAAAGAGGGAGGAAAGGGAAAAACAGGGTACAATAGTGGAGGAAGTAAAAAAAAAAGAAGCATTCGTGCTCGCGTGTCGAAGGAGAGGAAGCCCTATCTCTCCTTGGTTGGTGAAGGGTGCAGGGCCCATTCCCGGTCTGGGCCACTTTGAAAAATCCGGTTTCCTGATTGGTCCTCTGGTCAGGTGTTTGGTTCCCTTTGTTAACCCTTTACAGGTAAAAGAAACATTAACCCTTAGCTATCTGTTTATGACACAGCTCCAACAACTCCTCGGCATCTCTGGTGACCAGTAGCTTCTGCAGTCCCTCTGGATCTCGGGTGCTGTAGTGGCTGCCATCAGATCTGAGTTCCGGAAGTGGGTGTTATATGTCCTTCTCCAGTGGCTTCTTGCCAACTGAGCTGGAGGGCCATCTTTTACATTTCCAGTCCTGTCTCGCTGCTCTGCTTCAGGTGGGGAAGGCATGGGTGTCCTGGTTCTGCCCAGCAGGGGGTGGTCATGACCATTTCCCCATCTGTTGCTATAGTAGCCTTTCAGTGTGATGGTTTGCACAGGATTAGCTATTTGCCCTTTGGATTTTTTGTACAGTTTGGCTTTGATTTCTCTTTATAATTTATTAATAGAAAGGGTCTGAAATTTGGCTCTGGCTGAAATTGTTCCTTGACAGTCAACTTCTATCTCTCTTAAAAATCTTTATCTACACAAAATTGGGTGAAAGATATATTCTGAATAAGTCTGGTGCAATTTGTTTTGCTTTTAAAATTTGTATTTCTGGGAATTTTTTGCAGCTATTTGTCATAAGCAAAAAAAGCACAAAAGGTTGCTAATGGAGAAACTTTTTGTGCATAAACGTTATTATGTGCCAGTTACATACAGCTTTTGTGCTTTACAGAAAAACATGCTATACACAAAAGCTTATGTGTAGCTGCTGTCACGTAATGGCTTCTGTGCATACACAAAAAGGCTTTTATGTACAGCTCCTGACACATAAGGGTTAACGTACAGCTGCTGCTGGTGCATAAAGTTCTCTCCATCAGCAGCTGCATTTACACCATATGCTGCAGACCATATATTGCAACCTTACCCCTAACTGCTCCCCTCACCAAAGTGAGTTCAGTGAGGATACTCATAAAGTTAAAGTTAAGCACGTTCTTTGCCTCAGTCACTCAGTGCTTCAGTTCTCCATCTGTAAAATAGGGATAATATTCCTTTGTCTGTCTTGACTATTTACATTGTAATCTGTTTAGAACTGTCTCTTTCTACATATACATACAATACACAATAGGGCCCAATCTCTTTAGGTGCTGGTGATAAATACTATAATAAAAATAGTAAATGAAGATGTTTAATGATATATCAGTAGGGTAATTTCCTGCTATAGTAACCTTTAATGGAACAGCAGGATAAATAACAAGACACAGGGCATTTTTGTCAGAAACATTTCAGAAAGGAGAAAAACTGATATAATTGTCCTTCAAAGTCATCTATTTCAAAGCAATCTCATTCTGAAGCAAGTTGCCACAGCAGGAGGTTACAAAACAAACCAACCTTGTACAAAATGATTTCAGTAATTTTGGAGTAATGGACATTTAAATTTGAATGGCTCAGAGTTTGAGATTGAACAGAGAGTATTCTAAACCAAATTAGTTTTATATTTATCACACAAAACTTAATGCAAGGATTTCACCTTGCTACTGTAAAACATTCATAACCTAGTGAACTATTCATAAAACTATTGAACCAATTTTTGTCTAGAAATTCTGTTTTTGTTTTCAAATTCTTTCATTACATGACTTGAAAAACTGAGAAGTTTAGAGACTCGGTACAACTTCACTTAGGCAATTTACTTCATAATCTGAGGTTGAGGTGGTTCTGTCCAAGGCATTTTTGACATTATTAGTGGTTGTTTGCCTGGTCTATTTGAACATAAATTTATCATAAGATACCTTAGAAAATCCCAGTCAAGCTCTAGTGCACAAGTTTTTTTAACTATGGAGTCTTTTACAGTCAGTTCTAGAGACTAGCCTCCATTCTTTCAGTGCTTCGCATTCAGAATCTATTTTTACCCAAATAGGATGCAAATATTTTTGGGGATAATTGAAAGCAAGTATTTTCTGGGTAATCCGCCTTAATGTATGCTTTAAGATTCTTACTGCCTCAATATATGTGTTGATGCAGACTGACTTGGATTTGATCATCAAACTGTTGAAATGCATAAATCTTAAACATTTGGAGGAGGAATTTGAGTATGAGGAAAAAAATAGAACTTATACTGAAAGAAGAGATTGATGCTTCAGAGGAGGGCCGGCCAACCTGAGCCTGAGAAGGAGCCAGAATTTAACAGTGCTTATTGCCAGAAAGCCACAGTAATACATCGGCAGCCCCCCATTAGCTTCCCCCCCTGCTCCCAGTGCCTCTCACCCACTGACAGCCCTGCCAATCAGTGCTTCCTCCGCCCCCCCCCCCACTGCCTGATCAGCTGTTTCATGGCATGCAGGAGGCTGGAGGTGGGGGAAGGGGGTGGAGTGAGGGTACAGCAGGCTCAGGGGAAGGGGCAGGAAGGGGTGGAGTAGGGGCAGGGTCTGTGGCAGAGCCAGGGGTTGAGCAGTGAGCGCCTTCTGGCACATTGGAAAGTTGGTGCCTGTAGCTCCAGCCCCGGAGTCGGTGCCTATACAAGGAGCCACATACTAACTTCTGAAGAGCCGCATGTGGCTCCGGAGCCACAAATTAGCCACCTCTGCTTCAGAGGAATTTTCTGGGGTCCTGTTTATCTTTGGTCAGCCAGAGAAGTAGTATAATAGTCCTTGCACTTGTGTTTTCCAGTTTATTAGAAGGATGGCTCAGGGTAGGATAGTCCCTGTAATTTGGAGAGCTGCATGAATGCCAGTGCTGAATGTCTGCAGTACTCTAACAGGACTTGATGGCAATGCCTCTCCTCTTTGGGCTAAATAGTGGGAGAGGCAGGGCCGCCAGAGCGGGGGGCAAGTGGGGCAATTTGCCCCGGGCCCTGCAGTGGCCCCCACAAGTATATAGCGTTCTATAGTATTGCAACTTTTTGTTATGGAAGGGCCCCCGACATTGCTCTGCCCCAGGCCCCCTGAATCCTCTGGGTGGCCCTGGGGAGAGGTTTGGAAGTTACCATCAGTTAGATGCTCCAGAAGAAGGCATACTAAAGTATTCAGGTGCAAGATTGTTAACACACACTGCTTACACAGACACATAAGAAAATTATTAAAGTGATGATCTGATTTTGTTTTATATTTTGACACAATCCCAGTTGGCAGTAAAATTAAACTGACTAAAATCCTCGTCTCTGAAGCACTGGCAGATAACCGAAGTTATTTCAGAATATGTCATCCTAGTCAATTTCATTTCTCGCTCATCACTCTTTTTTTGGTGTCCAGCTAGAAGGGATCATAAACTATAAAGGACGCTGTCACTGTTTTCATAAATCACAATATTAGATGGTGTCACTGGGTTAGCAGCCAAAACCAAGGAAGGTCCAGAGAGATAACATAGAATAAGGGACTGGGATAGACACACAGAAAATAAACTCAGACGGCAAAGAACTAATGACAATGACGGGGGTAATAACAAGGGTGGTTAGAGGAGAAGTGGAACAGACCAAAATAACCCTGAACAATGGGGGCGAGATTATGCCATTTGAAAGGAAAGCAGGTGAGAATAGTGGGAATCTGATTAAGATGACCTAGTAAGAACGGTAAGGGACAAATAACTCTTTGAACCAAAACACAGTCAGGTACATAATTAAGAGGTCTGTTGTGTCTGTATTGTATAAATATTCAGGCAGCAATTCAATAAACTCATAAATTTCTGACCTAGCATGATCTAGGCTTTGTTTATAGACTGTATGGATTCTCTTGGCACAGTCTTTTCTGTGTTGTTCTAAAATCCAGGACAGGAATGAAGATATACTCAGGATATTACAATAGACTGCTTAGAAATATGGAAGAGGGAGGCAAAACACTGCAACAGGAAATGAGACAAAAAATTGCAATTTGCACAGAGCTACAAAAGATGTACTAAAAATTTCAGATTTTCCTGCTAAATTTAGAACATAAAAAGAAAAAAGAACACAGAAAATAAATTCATCTTTGAAACAGTCATACCAAATGCTCTACATTTTAAGCCACTTAGATATTACAATAAAAGTTAGGGATTTTCTGTTGTCTTCTAATTGTCTCATGAGAGTCGAATGGTAGAGTTAACTATGCAGAGATCCAAATCTTGATATCTTTGTAGTCCAGCAATTCTGTATCATGAATCTGGCTTACTGGACTCAGTTGGAATCCATACCTAATGGAATTGTCCTTTTGTGGAGTGGTGATTCTTTGAAACTACATTGTGATCATCAAGGAACCATCAACAGACATTCAGGGAGTAGTAGGGTGACCAGATGTCCCAACTTTATAGGGACAGTCCTGATTTTGGGGTTGTCTTCTTATATAGGCTCCTATTACCTCCACCCCCTGTTCCAATTTTTCACATTTGCTGTCTGGTCACCCTAGGGAGTAGCGATGGTGCCTCTGACGCACTTACATAAGGTGAATGTAATGTGAATGAAAAGAGGGTCTTTCTGGGACTGTATGGGATATAAATACCCTCCTCGCCCACTCTTCCAGTCAGCAGAAAGAGAATGTAGTGGCCTTCTACAGATCTGACCCTAGTGCTTCCTGCCTCTTCTGTCCATCCTGTAAACTTTACTCCTTCCCACACATTGTAAGGGATCCCTTAAAGGGACAATGCCCCTTTTTCCATCTAGCCGGACAAAAATTTGCTTACATGAAGGTTGTGATGGGCACAGTGTACGTATTACATGTCTGTAGCGTTTATAACTCCCAAAATATCTAATGTCTCACAATAACAGCAATACTCCTGTTAAAATGATGATCAAGATGCAAAAGATAGATAATGCCAAATGTTGCCTGTCCTCTTGCAGATAAGCATTATGATTAGGGCCTTACCAAATTTGCGGTCCGTTTTGGTCAATTTCACGATCATAAGATTTTAAAAGTCATAAATTTCATGATATTGTAACTGTGGGGATGATGACCCAAAACAGAGTCATGGGGCAGGAGTCAGAAGGCTGTTGTGTTTGTGTGTGGGGGGGTGTTTGCAGTATTGTCACTCTTACTTCTGTGCTGGTGCATTCAGTGCTGGGCAGCCAGAGAGCAGCATGGAGCTTCCTATAGCCAGAGGAGGTTCCCGGAGATGAGTCTGACCTGGCCTTGGGAGCAGCCCGTGCAGAGGAAGAGGAAGTCCTGTCCTTTCCCAGCCCATCCGGAACAAGGAGCTAGAGCCCAGTGCACAGCAGGAGCCCTGGCTGAAGCACCTTCAGCCCTGCCTCTCCCTGGCTCCAGGCCCAGAACTTAAAAGTTAAAGGGGCCTTAGGCTGGCTGTGTGGGGCGGGTGACCATGGTGCCCTCCGACCATGACCTGAGCAGTCACTCATTCACCCACCTATAAGGCCATTCCTGCCCCCCAAAAAGTGATTACTCCCAGACCATGTCACCCTCACTTCTGCACTGCTGGTGGTGGTGGCCCTGCCTTCTGAGCTGGGCTCCCAGCCAGCAGCTGCTGCTCTCCAGCCACCCAACTCTGTGAAATGTGGTCTCCCCTACAGTAGCCAAATTTCACAGGGAAGATCAGATTTCATGGTCTGTGATGCATTTTTCATGGCCATAAATTTGGTATGGCCCTAATTACGATGCAGTATTTAATGATGTAATCACATACTCCTTTTGTGCAGAGCTCTTGCTTTATTTATTGTGCAGTCTAAATGATGCACCATGAATGAGGCAAAGTTGTATGTGTATTGGTGGAAGCAAAGGTCTTGTAAATTATCTATGACTGTGTAATTAAAGACTTCAGTGGAGCCACCAATATGGTTAAAGTTAAGCATATGTTTAAGTGTTTTGCTGGATCACATGCCAGAGTGCTCAGTACATTGCAGAACTGAGTCATATATGGCCCTTTCAGAGTATTGTTCAGGATAACCCTTTGACTTCATGATCAAAGACATAAAAAAGAGGGGAAGGGTGAAGGAATGGAACAGGATGCACAGCTTTTATTGATGAGATATGAGAGACAGTATAAAATCCTGGTCTGAGAAGTCAGTGATTTCACCCACCAAGAAACTAGCTGGAACTTGTAAATTGGTATGACAAATGAAATTCTGACAGCTTTTAGACTGAGAAGCTTTGTTCATTTATGTTGTGATGAAGGCAGTATTTCCAGACTTCTCAATGCAAGCCTGTCTAGCTGTGCCTTTGTCATTTTTTTGCACGTTTGCTTTAAATGTATGTATTTAAAATTATTATTTATTTTGTGGTCTTTATTTTCCCTCATAAACTCAATGAACATTTGTTGTCTAGACTTGTCCTGGGCAAAACTACTAGTGGGAGCTCTGTACAGAAGGAACACTTTCTCCTGACTTTAAGAGAGGCAGACACAGGAGTGACAAAGTCACTAGCTGAGTTGTGTGAAGTCATTCTGTAATTATGTATATAACTGTATTATGCTGCCTCCCCCTGGAATCCATACTCCCTGAGAAACCCACTGCTCTGTCTGTGATAATTCTTTGTCCTGTTTCCCACTAACCTATGCACAGTGATACTAACCATTTCCCCACTCCAAAGTAGTGAAATCTGTTGTTATTTCAAAGTGTCTTTTAAAAAAAATGACTATACAGAATATGAGATTTGTTGTTTAAGTGAGTGATATCATTAGAGTTTGTGTAGTTAGCAGCTTTTACTCATTGAGAAGAGAGTGAAATGAGTACTGAGATAAGGTTGCACACTGTAGCTTGTGTTTGGTTGCATTTGTGTGTCTGCATTGTAGAATGAATAATGATAAAAGTTTGTTGAATCAGTTCTTAAACTTTTTTCTGTGATGATGTAAATAGTTCTTCAAGTCTTACATCAGAGTTTTCACTTCAATGTAAGTTAATAAAAATGAAGTTCCTCTAATAAGATTTTAAGTTGTATTTCATGATCAGTTTAGTATTTCTTGCTATTATTTCCCCTCCTTACTTATAGAGGAAAATCTGCAAAAGGCACCACACTGGTATTTCTCAAACTAAATTATTTAGCTCATAAGAGCTGACTCAGCGAGTCAACCGGCACAAGCTGACAAGGTGGGCAGAGATCCTGGCAAGCTCATACAAAGTAAACAGCAATTAACAGAAATATTGTGGTGTTCAAATTCAGACCAGCCGTCTTATGAGACAAACATTTGTGGTATGCAATAAACACTCAGAACCGTCACTTATTTGAGAAACATTAAATGAGAAAAAGAAAAACCTTTTTGCAAGATTTCTCTGTTCTTATACACTTTTTCCAGAGTCACTGAATAAATAAGTTTGCTCTGCCCAATGCCAAGAAAATTCTTTGCTTCATTTTCACCTCATCATTGCCGCATTTTAAACCTGCGTTGATGGTGAGAAAGAGGACAGCATTTCTTCCATCCCCAGTAACATCGCCTTTGTCTCTTCCAGTCTGAACTGGTTTTTCTCCTTTTGGCATGCAAGGATCCAGATGGATTCTTTTAAACTAGTTATGCACGTGTGTGCAAAGGCACAAGAAGTTTATCCCAGAACATCACAAAGTAGTGCAGTAGTAGGATATATTGACAGAAGTGTATTCTTTATGGTTAAGTGACGCTGAAAGTTCTTGGCTGTGGAACAAATTCAAGGTTGGATTTATCTTAATCAATAGAGTGTATATTATGAAGTACACTCTTGCCCTATTTATTAAGAATGGCATTTCCTTGTGCTAGTATTTAATCTGGCACGCCAAATGTTCATTTGTCTAAGGCTGAACTCCAGCACCATTGTCATACTGATAACATGTATGTTTATCCACTGTGATTTATAACTTCAGGCAATGTGCTTAGCCCTCACTGCACTGATTCTGAAGAGAACCAAAATTATGGCCACCGAAGCAGAACCGAAATGAATATGGGCCTTCATTTTTAATGATTTTTCCCCTTATAGTGGGTTTAGCATTTGCATCTCACTCCAACTGTTAGAATTTGCTGTTCTAGAAAAAACAATGTGTTTTTTATTATGCTTTTTCTTTACAGTACAGTTTACACTGCAAAAATATAATTTTAATTCAGACTGATCTGATTAGAACCATGTTGTGTTTCTAACCATGAATTTACGATATCCCACAAAGTTGATAGAAATGAGAAGTTTTTGATCCATAATAAGGTTGGGGGGTGGGGGGTGGGAAGGAGAGACAACCTCCAAACCTCCCATGTCTCTAGAACTTGTGCTTTCTGGGCTGTGATGTGGTGATATTTTCCATTTTATCTCTAGTAGCTTATTATGGTTCAGTAACATCAGCATTTTTTAAACTGTTATGTAAACATAGGTAATGATAATTCAGGCAGCTATCTGAGTTATGAACTCTTCAGTAGTCATTTTAGATTGTTATAGTTGATACTGAGCAGGCCTATATATTATGCTGTCAAATCACTGACTTAGTATTTGTTTAATTCAAATTAATATAAAAAATCCCTTCTATTTTAATTGGCTTCACAGTGCTTTTAAACCCTATGATTTTAACCTGACACAGATTGACTATGACAGGCTCTGCTGTAAAGCAGCAGCTCTGTAAAATAATTAAGGCATCGTGGAACACTTTTAACCTCTTTTCTGCTTCAAAAACCTAATAATGCAAGGTTTGATAACAGTTTATGTTGCTTAGCATAATGGTTTATTCAGAATGAATTATGTCTTTGCTTTGACTGCTGAATGGAAGTAGAGCTTTATGATTAGCTGTCATGTCATGCCCAATGATCCCCAGTAAAAACATGGAAATGATCCTTTTCTGTACTAATTTTCAGTTCATGGTAGCAATAATAAACTTCTTGGGTCTGAAATCACTTGGCCTTTGGCCTCATTCCTCACAGCACATCAGTGGAGTGTGCTAATTCCCTAGAAATGGCTGGTTTTGTCTGACTGTTTATCTTCATCATTGTACCTGAAGCTAATAGAAAAAATATAAGTGCATGTCAGATTCACATACATACTTGTAGATCCCTGACTACATGGAACTTTTTTCTGAAGCACGTGCTGCACAGTGATGCTTTTAGGTTTTGGAAAGCATTGATTCATTCAAAAGATTGTTTTTTTGTTGTATTGTTTCATATTTCGATACTTGTGGTTATCTCTTTATATTGATAATGTGGCTGAAGCAACAGCATATGTAGGAATAGATGTACTTCATAATATGATGCCATTTGTGCTTTCATGTAAGGGGTCCACTGTTGTCTTCCATATTGTAAGTTGTTTCTTCTCAGTGATGTATTTATTAATATATAATATGTGTATAAAATATCATTGATGTGTACACATATATAAAGTTATACATAGCTATACATAGAAGGTTTGAGTGTGACTGCTCTGCCTCTGCACAGGTGCGCATTGGTGGTAGGAGTCGCACAGAAAGTCTCCTTTCTGTTATTGTTCCTTGCTCCCTTGCGTGGTGGTCAGACACAGTTTCACTCTTTGCCTTTCCTGAGTGCCAGGATTGTTCCAAGCTACAGTTCTTAGCTACCCTAGCATGACCTTGGAGGAGAAGGTAGAGGCTGTATTGACTTATAGGCTAGTACAGGGGGATGTATGCTATGCTCTTGCAAAGAAGTTTCCTGTCCCGACACTGCCTGAGTCAGTCTCTTATTCTAACCCATTTCTTAAAGCACAAATCTGGTCCAGTGAATATAGAGTATATTAGGATGATGTTGAGTTCTCAAGTGGCTGCTCTTCTCTCCTGGCTTGCAGAAAGGTACCACAGCTGCTTATAGTCTAAGTGTAATTGGTCTTTTGGGAGGAAGTGAAGTGTATGTGCACATCAACATATAGGATAGCAAGAGGCAAGATATAGTCCTGATCTGAACTGATTACAGAAAGGAAATGAGCTGGGGAAGAGATAACATCCCATAATCCTCTACATTGGCTCATGGGGGAACTACAGTTGGTTCCTTAACAATCACATCCTCTAGCAATTAGGTTATCTCACTTCACACGCAGTTTCTATGAAACACTCAGTGATACCTTAGCTACCCATTGTTAAGACTATAGGGTGCTACCTGCTGATACTAAGTTTCTGAATGGTAGTTGTAGGACCAGGACTGTTCCCTAAGAACAAAAGACTTATCAATTTCAGTCACCTTCTGGTTGACTGGAAATAAAAATAGCCCTAAGAAAGGAGAGGCTATAAAATATGTTATATGCATTTCTGAGATCCTAACATACCCAGTGCTGTAGATTGCTGGTGATGGGTTTCCCACCTACCTACCTGCCATAGACCTAGCAACATGAAGCACTTTCCTATTTGTACTCAGTACAGTAGCCATATATAGGTATTTCCTACAGTATAGATACCACCAAAGCTGCTTAAAATAGTTGCACTGTGTTCATCACAACACAGGAGCCTGAAAGCTCGATTTAAAATCTACTGGCTGTGCTACAGATACTGCAGCAAAGGAAATGTCATTAAAAGACTCTGTGTCCCAGGCATCTGTATATGAGGAGCTTTTGTTAACATTACATCTAGAAGGAAATTGAGATTATATCCTGTGACAGACCCAGGCCAGTGGGGTACAGGAGTCTGGTAGAGGGCAAATATACTGGTCACTGGCTGAGTAGTTTTCTGTTCCCTAAGTGACCACAGCAGAGGCTGCACTAGAGTAATCAGGAACCTGCTAGAACCAATTAAGGCAGACAGGCTGATTAGAACACCTGCAGCCAATCAAGGCAGGCTAATCAGGGCACCTGGGTTTTAAAAGGAGCTCTCTCCAGTCAGATGGGGAGGAGCC